>NW_022589738.1:11619339-11905583 GCF_004348235.1 Phoca vitulina | reverse complement strand
AAAGAAAGAAAGAAAGAAAGAAAGAAAGAAAGAAAGAAAGAAAGAAAAGAAAAGCAAGCACACAAAGCATAATTAGCTTTCCTGCTAATTGGGCAAAAAGAGTATCACTTTTAGCTCGAAATCCCCCCAAATTCATTCAGGTAATAAGTCTCTGACACTTGCTAGCTGCAGAGACAAAAGGAACGGGGCTGGGGCAACACACAAACATGGTTAAATTATACTTGGGCCTCCTATTTATAGGTCATCGAACAGTAAGATGCCGCTCTTGGCGGGGTTGGACAGACGTGACAGGAAGAGCATCGTATCTCTGGAAGTGACAAACAGCTGGCGGAGCTTAAGAGCTTCCCTTGCAGATGGAAGAAACAGAACAAAGGGCCACAGAAGAGAAGTTGGGCGGGGGGGGGGGGGGGGGGGGGGGCGGGGGAGCTTGAGCCTTAAGTGAGGTGCTTTTCACAAGTGGGCCTTCCATTTCTCTGCTTTACAAAACAAGAAAGTAGGGGGTTGGGGAGAAAAAAAATGAGATCAAGGGAAGTTTAAGAGCCTTTGTGTACTTAGGCTTTCCAGCTGGGTACACAGCTTACCCAAATATCTAGCCTCTCCTGCTGTTACTAGAAATACATGGAATAGCTCTTCCAGGAGGAAAATGGTCACATCACCAAGGAGACCAGGAGACCCTCATGATAGAGTTTTTGTTTTGTTTTATTTTGTTTTAATGACTTAGGAATCCAAGCAACCCTCGACTCCTTTCTTTGGACTCCACCAAGAGGGTAACTAAAGCTTCTGCCAAAAGAGAGAATTCACATAGAATTTTGTCTGTTCACATCTGATACTGGGAATCAGCTGAAATCTAAAGTGCCTTAAAACTAGCTCATTGTGAAGGCAGACATTCTGGCATGAAAACTAGAAAAGGCTGCCACCAAAATAAATGCACATTGTCTTGCACCAACTGCTACTAGAAAGCGATTTCAAGGATTCTAGCAGAAAAGGGAAGGCGCGACTGACGAGAAATTGAGCATGAGAGTGAGTGCTCTTGGGAGAAATGCAAAACAAAATCATTTTCCAACAGAGGGCATTTCTCATAAAACTGGAAGACAAGGGTCTTTTTCTGTGGTGCGCCACAGGAAGAGATAGGATGCATATTTTTCTCACGGGCCTCACAGAGTTGCTTTTCTTTCAGTAGTGCCCTGTGCTTTCTTCCTGCTGCCAAGAAAATGTAGGACAAGCTAATACAAGCACCACAAAATGGGGGACTCCATTAAAGCTGATTGTAATTCATCTCCACATCTCCAGTACTCGATTGACTCAAACAAGATGGGCCATTGGTGCATTGTTCCCATTATTTTCTCATTTTCATAATGCCTATTGTCTTTGAATTTACCATTAATATTACATTTTATGTTTGGTCATTTTATTTGCTTTCTTCCCCATATGTAATACTTAAGAATTCTTACATATGTGCTTGGTTCACTTTAAGAGAGGATAAAGGGGTGGAGGCTCCCCTAACATTTCCAAATAGGGATTTTTTTAGAAGTGTGGAACTCAGGTAAAGAGAATTGGATAAGTCATATTAATCAAAATCTTTGGCTCATGCTACTCTTCACAGCCTTGTTTGTGGTTATTATATAAACACACACACACACACACACACACACACACACACACACAACCTAACATAGATACTAGAATATGAACAATCTCTCTATGTGATTAATGTGATTATCCCCATCCCCTTCCTCCCTCCTCCCAAGGTAACCACTATCTGGAATCTTGCATTGAAAGTCGATATATACCTATCATGTAATCTTGAGGGACCTATTTTCATTTGTTATATTAATAAGATTCACCCATGGTGTTCTTCATTGCAGTAGTTCATTTATTTTGACTGCTATATGTTACTCATTGTATGAATCAAGAAAAGGATGTAAAATCTAGGGTATCAATATTTTATTGCATTAATTCATTCTATGTTCTTTATTTCTTAACAAACAAATGCCACACTAAGCATCACTCACTTGTTCTAAAAGAACTGATCACATAAAACAAGTTGCTATTGTACTTCATAGCTAATCTCTTCACCCTCAATTTTTTTTTGTATTTTCTATGATTAAACATTCATTATGTATTCTACACTGGATTTTCCTGAAGATTAGTGATATCAGAACTGGCACAGATCAGGGCTATTGATACAAAACCAGTCTATTATGACACTAATCAGATCAGACTCACCCCTAAATTCTCATTTACTCAATACTTCCAGTGACCTCATGGCCATACACTCCTAGAAAAGGCACTAGTCACACCGAACTGAACAAAATCGTTCCTTTCCATCAAGGTTCTCACTGCCTAATGGAGGGAGGAAAAAAAATTTTTTTTAATCTACAATCCCAATACAAAAGGTAACTTTCAGCATCTTAGACCTAGAGGCGACTGCTTGGTAGATGAAGAAGAAAGGAAGCAGAGGGACTGATCATTCAAAGGCACAGGGGTGGGAGAGCTTCAAGAGGTCAGGGATCTTCAAGCACAGTGGCAAGGAAGTCAGAGGTCATCTCAGAGTATTGAGAACTTTATCCCAAGGTAACTAGGAGCCACTGAGCAATTTCACACAGTGGTGGGATAGAATCAGATCTGCTGTAGTAGAAAGTGGGCTGTACTGGAGGGTGGGGTGTGGAGGTAAGAGCAGTTGGAACATTAGTCTAGGATCCAGGAAATACAAGATGTGGACCTGGACTGACACAGCCACAAGGATCATGGATCCAGGAGGGCAGGACATAGATTTCAATAATATTTATGCAACAAGGTTGGCTGAAAAAGAAGACACAGAGCCAAAAGAAAATGAGCTTAACACACAAAAAATTGGTGGTCTAAAAGCAACTGGAGTACAATTATTTCACATGCCATGCCTAAAAAAATGCAACCTCACCTAGAGGAAGAGAAAAGCCTCCCTATCATATTGTTTCAATTCCAAGAAAGCCTCCAAATATTGGTAAAGTAAATTTTTTTTTGTAAATTACCAGGTATCTTTATTTGAGTTTGTGTTCACAGAGTACAACTCATTTTTTTTTTAAGATTTATTTATTTGAAAGAGAGAGAGAGAGAGAGAGAGAGAGAGCTCCAGGGGGAGAGGGAGAGAAAGTCTTAAGCAGACTCCACGCTGAGCATGGAGATCATCACCTGAGCCAAAACCAAGAGAAGAATGCTTAACCAACTTCGCCACCCAGGGACCCCACAACTAAATTTCTTATAACTCGTCTCCTCATCATCCATAAAGAAGACAATGATGCCCAGTCAGGATGCTAGTCTAATTGTTTTTTAAACATACAGTTGAGGGGTGTCTGGGTGGCTCAGTCAGTTAAGTGTCTGACTCTTGGTTTGGGCTCAAGTCATGATCTCGCAGTCATGGAATCAAGCCCTGCATTGGGCTGCACACTCAGTGGGGAGTTTGCTTCAGATTCTCTCTCCCTCCTCCTCTGCTCTCCCCCCGCCCCCCATGCCAGCTTGCTCACACACTGTCTCTAAAATAAATAAATAAAATCTTTAACAACAAAAAAACAAAAAAAATCCCCATATGGTTGATTCTCATTATTCACAGCACTTATGTTCTATAAAGTCACCACAAACATTGAATTGACACAGACCTACTGCTCCTAGTGGAAATACAGAGTTAGATTCCTGAGAACTTTGGGTCACACAATTTTGTCAACCAGTCAACATGTAACCTTCCTTTATGTGTGTGTCTGTTGAGAGACACCTATTTAATATATATTGTTGGCTCATTAACACAAACTCATGGCCCAAATCACTATAACTCATGTTTCATTTAAGTTTATCTAACACATGTATTTTCTCCACAAAGCACATCACACACAGCCTTCTTACCCTTGGCAACACTAGCCGGCCCTTGAGCACTACATTTGGGGGCCATTCTAAGCACTACAATCAGCGACCAAAAGCACAAAAATGTGAATAATGTGACACTAAATAGACCATGGGAAGGATACTTGTTTGCAGTATGAGCGTTTAAAAAAGAAGGCAGAACATTCCCATGTTCAACCTCAACTGGGAATGTATGCATCAGGTGACTCAAGTTTTTTGCTACTCTGTGCATGACTGCAAAGGCCGTAGTGATTTGGGGGTTACAAATGGATTTTAGCAAGTAGGCAAATTTGCAAATATAGAATCCATGAATAATGAGGATTCACTATATCACTAAGAGATCCTTGCCTGAAGGTATCAAAAGGTACTTTAGTGGGTAGGCAGAGTAAGTCACTAACAATGCCAAATCTTTAGTTATGTGCTTTTCCCTGAGGAGTTCAAAAATGTCTCTTCAGACATCATATCTAAATGGCCCCTCTGCTCATCTCCTGTGAGCCTGGAAAAACCCAGCTACAAATCAGTTTTTAAATGTGAGAAAAACAAAAAGAAAAGAAAAGAACCAGGAATAAATTCTAGATGTCCTGATTCCTAAACAAATTGCCCATCTTCTAGGTTGGGGATTCTCAAACTTTACTGTGCTCATGAATCCCTAGAGATCTTGTGAACAATGAAAATTGATTCAAGAGGTCTGGGGTCAGACCCGAGTATTTTTCATTTCCAGCTAGTCCCAGTTGATACCAATGCTGCACAGGCTTTGAGTTCCAAAGCTACTCAAGAAATTCATCAGCCCCAACACTGACCTACATCCAACAGACAAGAGTTACAGCAATTAAAAAAACAAGCACTTCAGTTTAAGATTATGTGATAGAAACTAAAAAGTAACTAAGCTTTCTGAATATCAACAGTTCCACATGCAAAATAATCTAGAGTAAGCAATGCCGTTCATTTTTTCTACCTGAGTCTACTGGTGTTGTAAAGAAATTAAAACAAAGTATGTCAGGATCTCAATATTATTTTTCAAATAAGACCTCAGAGTTAAGATTATTTTTCTCCTCTCCCAGTGGACCATTCGCAGTATTAAGGAAGTAAAGGGACAAGCATCTGAAAGGTACAGACTACTTCATTTGCAGGCAGCTGACCCAAGTGGCCAAAGCACCACTTGTCCAGTTTAACAGGCAGATAAGGGCTGGGATTATTCGGAAGCTGTTATCTGCTGATAACGGCATTGGCTTCTCATTGCCTTTGTGCTCTTACCCCCAGATACACACTATAAATCAGAGAGGACTTGGGGAAATAAAGGGCAGTAGAAGTGCATATCCGGCAACCTGCCTTTTTGGAAGGAAATCTGGTACCCAAGAGCCTGTGAGAAGAGCAATTTGATGTAAAGGCCCTAGTGGAAATTTGACTTCCAAGAGATAATCCAGAGGAATGTTGGTCTCTCACAAAGATTTGCGGAACTACAAAAACAACAACAGAGCAGATGAAAAGAAGAATGTGTTCACTGGTGCCTCAGTGGGGCAGACATTTGTGGAAGGCAGAGAGTAAGAAAGGCCTTTGGGATACTCGAGACTGATCCTTCCAGGCCACTGAGTCCAACTTGATAGTTTGTGTTTAACAATTTAAAAAGTCGAAGTTGCATCTGAGACCAAACACAGGGGTTCTCCACCACAGCCGCAAGTTTGATTTTTCATGCCACTTGAAAACTATCCACAGTTATCTTCTTTCTTTAAACCAAGTTTCTTCAGCACACATGATACCAAATGCAGTTAAGAAAAAATAACTGTCCTCAATTGACTATGTATCATGAATGTACCACCAGTTTTGTTGTATTTTTAAACTCGACAAGATAAAGATAAAATGCAGATAATTACACTTCAGTGAAAAAATCTCAGCTCAAGCTACAAATTAAGGACATTTCAGAACATATGGAAGAGTGCTCTATGAAAAGAGATATTTAAAGGAAGAGGAGGCAATGGCTGTAGGAATCTAACACTCACGGGATGAAGATTAGATATTAGAAAAAATGTACTTGGAGTACCAGACACATTGGGAAAAGTCCTTACCTGCATTCCGTTATAAATTTATTTTTGCTTCACTCAAAACCATGGGAGGAAGGAAATGCAAAGAAAAGCTTCTATTTTCTGATACAAATCAGAAATTCTTCAAGGGAACAGAGGGACAAAAAGGGCTTCACATATGAACAATATAAATAGTTACAATCAACCAAGATGTGTGTGCTTTAAGGGAAGACAGCAGAATGAAATCCAAACACTAACAAAACAACCCAATTGTATCACAAGTGAATAAGTAACCACACTGAATGGAATGGGGAAGAAAAGAACTAGTCTTAGTAATCGTGGAAAACAATATCTTGATTTAAGACAAAAAAAAGAACTGGGGCGCCTGGGTGGCTCAGTCAGTTAAGTGTCTGCTATGCACCCCAATGTTCATAGCAGCAATGTCCACAATAGCCAAACTGTGGAAAGAGCCGAGATGCCCTTCAACAGACAAATGGATAAAGAAGATGTGGCCCATATATACAATGGAATATTACTCGGCCATCAGAAAGGATGAATACCCAACTTTTACATCAACATGGATGGGACTGGAGGAGATTATGCTAAGTGAAATAAGTCAAGCAGAGAAAGCCAATTATCATATGGTTTCACTTATTTGTGGAACATAAGGAATAGCATGGAGGACATTAGGAGAAGGAAGGAAAAAATGAAGGGGGGGAAATCGGAGAGAGAGATGAACCATGAGAGACTATGGACTCTGAGAAACAAACTGAGGGTTTTAGAGGGGAGGGGGGTGGGGGGATGGGTTAGCCTGGTGATGGGTATTAAGGAGGGCACATACTGCATGGAGCACTGGGTGTTATACGAAAACAATGAATCATGGAACACTACATCAAAAACTAATGATGTAATGTATGGTGATTAACATAACATAATAAAATAAAATTTAAAAAAAAGTGTCTGCCTTTGGCTTAGGTCATGATCCCAGAGTCCTGGGATAAAGCCCCACATCAGGCTCCCTGCTCAGTGGGAAGTGTTGCTTCTCCCTCTGTCCCTCACCCAGCTTGTGCGCTCTCTCTCTCTCTCTCTCTCTCTCCTGCTCTCTCAAATAAATAAATAAAATCTTTTAAAAAAAGAACTGTACGGAGAACTATACTCTAGCCAGTAAATGTTTCTCTCAAGGGTTTGGGTTAGCAATTCTGATTCTACTTTAGTGTATACCAGGATTAAAGAAGTAAATATATTTACATATATTATAGATAATGAGAGCCAGGTTTCTCACCATTAGAGAAAGGACTGGAATGAACCATGTGGTGTTGGATTAGAATCAGAGGTTCAGTATGAGCTCATGACTTGATAGATAGATAGATGGCAGATAGATAAGAAGGGAGAAAGGAAGACAGAAAGATGAAAGAATGAAAAAAGACAAGATATTGATATATGTGTTTGCATAGTTAGTATATGTTTACATGTATGTCCTAACCACTGGGAAGGCCTAGAAGCAATGACATCCCAGTACCAAATGAGCACCCCTAGGGCACAAGCCCTAATTTCTAAATGCCATTCTGCAATAAAAGAAACCAAGGAAGGGTGGGACAGGAAAGAGTCTGCAATAAAAAAACCAAAATGGGTGGGACAGAAATATTAGCTTGAATTTCCCAAATTTTGTGCAATCATTAAGCCTACATATTCAAGAAGCTCAACAAACCCCAAGCAAAATATGAAGAAAAGTACACCAAAGCATATCATAATCAAATTGCTCAAAACTAATGATGAAAAAATCTTAAGAGCTGACAGAGAAAACAGAAATATTATATGTAGAGGAATAAAGATAAGAATGACATATTTCTCATTAGAAATACAAGCAAGAAGAGAAAGGAGAGACATCTTTAAAATACAGAAATTTAAAAACTGTCAACCTAGAATTCTATAGCAGCAAAGATATCTTTCAAAAACAAAGGTGAAATAATTTTTCAGACACACAAAAGCTGGAAGAATTCATCACCAGCAAAATTATACCAAGAAAAATGTTGAAATAAGTACTTTAGAAAGAAATAAAATGATACCAGATGGAAATATGGATCTGCATAAAGGAATGAAGGGTATTAGAAATAAATACTTGGGTAAATAGAAGATTTTTTCTTATTATTTAAATGTCTTTAAAATAGGACTGTTTAAACAAAAATAACAACAATGTAATGTGGTGTTTAAAGCATACAAAAAATAAAATGTGTAAAACAAAAGAAGAAAGGCTAGAAATGGAGAAATGGAAGTACTGTATACTATTATAAGGTGCTTATAATAATAGTGAGGTGGTATACTATCCTGGTAGATCTTGGTAAGTTAAAAATGTATACATCAGCTCTTTTCCTCCCCGGCTGCTTGAAGCTTGGCCGCCATCATGAACAACACAGTAACTATCCGGACCAGGAAGTTCATGACTAACCGACTACTTCAGTGGAAACAGATGGTCATTGTTGTTCTTCACCCTGGAAAGGCAACAGTACCTAAGACAGAAATTCGGGAAAAACTAGCCAAAATGTACAAGACCACACCAGATGTCGTATTTGTGTTTGGATTCAGAACCCATTTTGGTGGTTGCAAGACAACCAGCTTTGGCATCATTTATGATTCCTTGGATTATACAGAGAAAAATGAACCCAAACACAGACTTGCAAGACATGGCCTGTATGAGAAGAAAAAGACATCAAGAAAACAATGAAAGGAACACAAGAACAGAATGAAGAAAGTCAGGGGGACTGCAAAAGCCAATGTTGGTGCTGGAGATTGGACAACACAAGGAGTAAAGATGCTGCAGTGGCTTTATCTGTGGTGGTTGTGCAGATTTTTCATGAGAGGATCAATAAACTAAGAATGTTAAAAAAAAATGTATACATCAATCCTAAAGCAACCAATAAAATCACAAAGAATTAGAGCTAATAGGCCAAAGAATTACAGCTAATAGGCCAAAAATCATAAAAAATAATCAAAAATAAGTCAGAAAAAAGGAATAATGGTTAGGTGGGACAAATAGAAAACACTGCAAAATAATAGATTTATACCTAACCATATGAATAGTCATATTAAATGTAAGTGGTCTAGGGGCGCCTGGGTGGCTCATTCACTTAAGTGTCTGCCTTTGGCTCAGGTCATGATCTCAGGGTCCTGGGATGGAGCCCGCACTGGGCTCCCTGCTCAGTGGGGAGTCTGCTTCTCCCTCTCCTCCTCCCCCTGCTTATGTGCGTGCTCTCTCTCTCAAATAAATAAATATTTAAAAAAATAAATAAATGTAAGTGGTCTAAATACCCCAGTTAAAATGCTGAGATTGTCAAATTGGAAAAAATAAAGCAGGACCCACCTGTATCCTGAATATAAGAAACACACTTTACATATAAAGACACAAATAGGTTAAAAGTAAAAGGATAAAAAAAGATATACTAACACTAGTCAAAAGAACTGGAGTAGTTATATTAACATTAAACAAAGTACATTTCAGAGCACAGAATATTACTAGGGATAAAGAAGGTCATTTCACAATGAAAAAGGGCTCAATTTATCACACGGGCACTTAAGAAAAGAGCTTCAAAATACATGAAGCAAAACTGACAGAACTTCAAGGAGAATTTGACAAGTCTAGACCCATAGCTGGAGATTTCAAAAAGACTCTTTGAATTGATAAAACAAGTATTGATAAAGTTAGTTAAGGATATAGAAATTTTGAACATTATCAGTGTTGATATACATAGAACATTCTACTCAACAAGAACAAAATATATATTCTTTTCTAGCACACATGGAAGATTTGCCAAGACCACATTCTGGGTTATAAAATCTCAATAGGAATTCATGTCATATACAGTATATTCTTCCCACAAAGAAATTAATTTAGAAATCAATAAGATAAAGATCTCTGAAAAATCCCCCAACTATTTGGAAAGAAAATAACACACTTCTAAATCACCCATGGTTAAGGAAAAAAACCAAAAGTGAAGTTAAAAAGAATTTTGAACTGAATGAAAGTGAAAAGACAACATACTAAAAATTTGGAAAAGCAGCTAAAACAGTATTTAGGGGATAATGTATAGCATTGAATGCTTATATTAGAAAAGAGGAAAGGTCTCAAATCCATGACTTCAGCTTCTTGTTTAAGAAACTGGAAAAGTAAGAGAAAATTGAACCCAAAGTCAGTAGAAGAAAGGAAATAAGATCAGAGTCAAAATCACTAAGACCAAAAAAAAAAAAAAAAAAACCCAAAATAACAAAACCCAGAGAAAAATCAATGAATCCCAAAACTTGCTCTTTGAGAAGATCAATAAAATTGATGAACCTCTAGCTGGACTGATCTGGAAAAACAGAGAGAAAACACAAATTACAACAAGAAGTTTGGGGGGAAAATCACTACAAATTCTACAAATATTAAAAGCATAAACAAAGAGGCAGCCCACAGAATGGGAGAAGATATTTGCAAATGACACTACAGACAAAGGGCTGATTTCCAAGATCTATAAAGAACTTCTCAAACTCAACATCCAATAAACAAATAATCAAGTCAAAAAATGGGCAGAAGATATGAACAGACACTTCTCCCAAGAAGACACACAAATGGCTAACAGACACATGAAAAAAATGTTCATCATTATTAACCATCAGGGAAATTCAAATCAAAACCACACTGAGATACCACCTTACACCAGTTAGAATGGCAAAAATGGACAGGGCAAGAAACAACAAATGTTGGAGAGGTTGCGGAGAAAGGGGAACCCTCTTACACTGTTGGTGGGAATGCAAGTTGGTACAGCCACTTTGGAAAACAGTGTGGAGGTGCCTCAGAAATTTAAAAATAGAGCTACCCTATGACCCAGCAATTGCACTCCTGGGTATTTACCCAAAGACACAGATGTAGTGAAAAGAAGGGCCATATGCACCCCAATGTTCATAGCAGCAATGTCTGCAATAGCCAAACTGTGGAAAGAGCTGGATGCCCTTCAACAGACGAATGGATAAAGAAGGTGTGGTCCATATATACAATGGAATATTATGCAGCCATCAGAAAGGATGAATACCCAACTTTTACATCAACATGGATGGGACTGGAGGAGATCATGCTAAGTGACATAAGTCAAGCAGAGAAAGTCAATTATCATATGGTTTCACTTATTTGTGGAACATAAGGAATAGCATGGAGGACATTAGGAGAAGGAAGGGAAAAATGAAGGGGGGGAAATTGGAGGGGGAGGTGGACCATGAGAGACTATGGACTCCAAGAAACAAACTGAGGGTTTTAGAGGGGAGGGAGGTGGGGGGATGGGTTAGCCCGGTGATGGGTATTAAGGAGGGCACGTACTGCATGGAGCACTGGGTGTTATATGAAAACAATGAATCATGGATCACTAAATCAAAAACTAATGATGTATTATATGGTGACTAACATAACATAATAAAATTAAATTAAATTAAAAAAAAGAAAGCATAATCAGGGAATATTACTAAAAACTTTATGCCAATAAATTTGATAACCTAGAGGAAATGGACTAATTCCTTGAAAGATACATACTACCACAGCTCACTCAAAAAATGGAAAAGCTGAAATAGATACATATCTATTAAAGAAACTAAATTGATAGTTTAAAACATTTCCACAAAGAAAACCCCAGACCCAGATGGCTTTACTGGTGAAATCTACTAAATATTTAAGGAAGAATTAATGCTAATTCTATAATCACTGCCACAAAATGGAATAAAAAGGAAGAACAAAGTTGGAGGACTAACACTGCTTGATTTCAAGAATTACTATAAAGGTTCTGCAATGAAGGCAGTGTGGTACTAAAGTACAAATAGATGAACCAAAACAGAGATTTCAGACATAGACTTACACAAATATAGGCAACTGATTTTCAGCAAGGGTGCAAAGGCAATATAGCAGAAAAGTCTTTTTAACAAATGGTGCTGGAGGAACTGGATGTCCACATGCCAAAAAAAATTAACTTCGATCTACTTTTTGTACTGCACACAAAAACCAAATGAAAATGGATTATAGACCTGAATGTAGAACATAAAAGTGTAAAACTTTTAGAAGAAAACGTAGGAGAAAACGTTTGTGACCTTCAGTTAGGCAAAGATTTCTCAGGTATGAAACCACAAGCATGATCCTTAGAGGAAGAAATTGATAAATTGGACTTTATCAAGATTAAAAACTTTAGCTCTTTTAAAGACACTGTTAAGAGAATGAAAAGCAAGACACAGATTGGAAGAAAATATTTGAAATTCATATATCTAATAAAGGACTTGTATCCAAAAAATATAAAGACCTCTGAACACAAAATTATAAGAAAATAACCCTCCAAAAAATAATGGGCAAAAGATTTGAACACATACTTCACCAAAGAACATATGCAGATACAAATAAGCACATGAAAAAAAGTGATATATACATACAATGGAATGCTATTCAGCCTTAAAAAAGAAGGAAATTCTGACAAACGTTACAACATGGATGAACCTTGAGAACACTGTGCTAAGTGAAATAAACGATAGGACAAATACTGTGTGATTCTACTTACATGAGGTCCCTAGAGTAGTCCAATTCATGGAGAAAAAGTAAAATGGTGGTTGCCAGGAGTTGGGGAAGGGAGGAACAGGGAGTTATTGTTTAATGGGTACAGAGTTTCCATTCTGCAAAACGGAAGGAGCTCTATAGATAGATGGTGGTGGTGATTACGTGACAATGTGAATGTACTTCATGTCACTAAAATGAACCCTTAAAAATGATTAAGATGGTAAATTTTATATGATATGTATTTTACCACAATAAAATAATAATGGATCAGAACAAAAAATGCCCAACATCATTAATCATCAAGGAAATACAAATTAAAACTGCAACAAGATACTTCTGCACATCTATGAAAACAAATAAAATTTCAAAAACTTACCATGCCAAGTGTTGGTGAGGATATGGAGAAACTGGAACTGTGGATGTGAATGTAAAACAGTACAACCATTTTGAAGACCAGTTTGGCAGCTTCTAGAAAAGTTAAACAGATACCTACCATATGATTCAGCCATTGCAGTCCTAGGTATTTACCCAAGAAAAATGAAAGCACATGTCCATAGAACCACTTGTACGTAAATATACATAACAGCTTTATTGCTAATTGCCAGAAATTGGAAAAAACACAAATGTCTGTCCATCAACAAATCAATGGGTAAACACACTGAGATACATCCATTTAATGAAAAACTACTCAGGAATAAAAGTGAAGACATTTGAAATGAGAAAAAGGAAATGAAATAAATATACATTACAACATGGATGAATCTCAAAATAATGGTGCTGAGTGAAAAAAGCCAGATAAAAAAATATATACTGTATGACTGCATGTCTATAAAATTCTGGAAAATCCAAACTGTAGTAATGGAAAGCAGATCAGTAGTTGCCTGGGAATGGGAAATGGGAAGTAGCATGATGGTAGATTACCAAGGGCACAGGAAGCTTTTGGCAGGATGGACGTGCTCACTTTCTTAATTGTGGTGATAGTTGCCCAGGTACACACATATGCAAAAATTTCAATTGTACACTTTAAATAGGTTCAGTTTACGGTATGTCGATTATACCTCAATAAAGTTGTTAAAAATCATCAGGCAAGCAAACAAATATGTGTGGCAAAATTCTACCTTTTCTTTGCACGTTCACTGCATGCTCCCCACCATTGGAGTACAAACTCGCTGAGAGCAACAACTATCTGAAGCATTCATGGCTAGGCTAACAGACGTGAGCCATCCCCAGTAAACATACCCGTGACATCGCACAACTGAGAAAACTTAGAGATTAAAAGACAGTATTAGGAAACTTTGATCAAGATCGTTAAGTAGCAAAGACTAATAACTTCCTGCAATTAGGAGTGATGCCCTTAGTACAATTAAGTAGCCAGCTCATGAGGTGTGAGGCAATTAAGAAAAAAGGGGCAAAGGGGTCATGAAAGTGCTAGAGAAAAGCTGAATCCAGATCAGATCACAAATTCTCAGCCACAATGCCTTTAGGATTATGCCCAGTCAGGTCCTTATAGAGAAGTAAAGAGGCATTAATACCAACCTTTTCTATAGCATTATAGCTATATATGAGTTTACTTTTTATTTTATCAAATTCATAATTTATATAGCTATCTCCTAAATTACAAGAATGACATATTAGGTAATGTGCAACACACACACACACAAAATGGATGGATAGCTTTAATGTATAAACACTCTTACAAAACAGTAAAACACCACTAATAGAAAAATGGCCAGAGTAAAAGAAAAGACAATTCATAAAATACAAACAGATTTTTAAATTTTACCTTATAGTTAAATACACACACACATATATAATTTACTCATTTTTTAAAACTATGAATTCCAAAATGTTTTTAAATCTTTGTCAGTGGCAGGAGTGTGCTGTAATTAACATTTTCTTAGGCAATTAGCAGGAGGATATTGGCAAACATCCTTACTGAAAGCTTTTTTCCGGCAAAAATTTTCAATATCTAAAAACATTCATAGTTAATCCTTCCATAATGAAGTTAGCTTAAGCAAATAATGAAATGCAAAGCCAAAGATTTAAGTTCAAAACTACTAATCACAATCTTATATTAGTGAAAAACTAGAAACAACCTATATATGGTACAGCAGAAAAACTGCTAAACAAATGAACCTCAGGATAGAAAAATACATGACCATTTAATGCTATTTTTAAAGAATTTTTAAAGACATGGGAAAATTCTAGTTGAATGAAAAACATCAGGACACAATCTGTTTAGTATAGCAGGATTCCAAATCTGTTATGCTCTTCCAGATTAAAAAATAAATAAAATAAAAGTTTTACACTGCTCTGTAAGCACTTTCACCAAATTGTTATCTCTTAGTGGCTCTGTGCCAATCACGTAGCTAACCAACTACAAGGCTTGAGCACCATCAGACAGAAATTCTAAACTCAGAAAATCCAATCCACCCTTCTAACGCTAACCTAGCCTCGGCCTGGGAGTTAAATAACTACATATCCATTAGCAAAACACCCTCCCTGTCAAGAGGGCCAGTGAAAGTAGGTGGTAGAGAAGGCTATAAGCAGTGAAGAGAAGCAGGGACAAATGGGGAATTTAAATGCCTGAGATTTTTGTCCCTGTTCTAGTCCATTATCAAAAATAAACTGGGATCATTCTATGAATGCCTTCTTTCAAAACAAAGATAAGGCCACTCCAAAATATCACTTCTTCTGGACAAGACACTCACTCTTGGAACTCAATTGCCAGTGAGTAAGATGGCGTCCTGGGCCATGGAAGAAGGAACTGAGGACAAACATCCATACAGAAAAATCTTTTCTTAGCATTTGAAATGTTGTTCCAAAAGAGTCCTGATTTTCTCAAGTTGGAAGACTCTATTCATCATGAGTATTCCGAAATACTCAGGTTACCATGAGGAGTGACACAAATCATCCCAAGATTACATGGTGGAATTGGCAGAATGGTTCAACATGACTTCTTTCTCCAGCAATTCTTGATTAGTGCATAAGGCCAAGAGATGAAAACCAGCAAACACAGCATTTTAAATTTGTGGGTACATTTTTTTTTCCTTTTCACAGAGTATCTTTTTGGTACTGTTGATAGTTTGCCTAAATTAAATCCACAAATAAAACCAGCAAGATTCTTATGATTATTCTGAGCCATAACCTATAGTATTAAAAGGTAGTTAAATGCCTCTAAATGTTGCAATGCTCCAAACCTTACCTCATTTTTTGCTATTATACAAGAATTGTTATATTCTCATTATATGAACACAAATCAAGAGTAACTGCTGACCACCTTCCCGCCTAACTTTTCTGTGTTTCTCCTTGAGACACACTAACAAACTCCCTATGAAACCGGGAATATGAATACCATATTACCATAACACCATTTAGGGAACTAAAGGGGAAAAGAGAAAGCACCTGCCAAGCACTTTGGACTCACGTATAACTCTAGTTCTCCTCTCAAATCGTCTCCCAAGCTCCAATTACAGCAGTTAGTGGTCAAAGCAAAGCTCTCCCTCTAAGAAAGAGGTTCAGCACTGTAAGCAAGGGTTTCCATTCACTTTACCGCAGACAACTGCTACTACTTACTGAGGTTAAATTTAACCAGCAAAGTAGCCAACATTCTGGAAATTATCCTTTAAGACAGTAGTATATATTCTGGGTTTGCTTTCAAACACCCAGTTTTATTTTTACGTGCATGAACAAACCCCCCCCCCGAAAATGCAAAGGAATCTAGAAATTTGTGGACCTAAAACGGTACTTTATGATAGAGGCTAATACAGGTTTCTCCCCTAAGCCAATCATTCAGAGGACTAAAAAGGAAAATGAAGCACCCACTAGATTCATATTAAAATGGAGGAGAACTCAGAACTCAGCTCAATGGTAGCGTTCTTCATGGATTACCATATATGTTCTACCTATCAGTCACAAGCTACCCATCAGTCCCTGAATTACTTCAAGTTTCCTTCTGCCCCGTAATATAGTATTATTTAATGAATACATATTTGAAGCTACAGAATTAAAATTTAAACATACTAAACACGAGTACAATGGTGGTTGCACAATGGTATGCTTTTGTCAAAATTCATCAAATCACACACATAAAACTGGCAAATTGCATTGCATATAAATGGAACATAACTGGGAACAGATAATTCACTCATAAAACATGGAACCAACAGTGACTGGGGAGGAAACTGAGGGAAAGAAATTTGCTTAGCCTAGAGCGGGGTTTCTCAGCCTCACCTTCCCCTTTTAGGTGTGACAACCAACAATGTTTATAGACCCTGCCAAATGTTCGCCGGGGGAGGGGGGCGGGGGCAAACCTCCCCCCTCCTGCTGAGAACCTCTGCATTACATCCTTATAACAAGGATCCATTATATAAGAATTTATTATGGAAATTCGGTGAAAGCTAGTGGTGAAAGGTAACAGTCCCAGAGGAAAAAAAAATGGAGAATGTTCAAGACTTCCAGGTTATTTTGGACACTTTCTTCTCTTCTTTTTTAAACAGGTGAACTCTACCAAACATTTATTTACTTATTTTTAAGTTTTTCTTTTATTCCAGTTAGTTAACATACAATGTTCCATTAGTTTTGGGTGTAAAATATAGTCATTCAACACTCTATTTAAGACACTTTCATATATAGGCGATCAATACTACCAATGCCTTCCTCCACAGCTAATAAGCACAGGTAAATCTGGAAACATCTCAAGCACATTTTTCTTTTCTAAAAGTCATCCTTAACTTATGTGTTAGGTTTCATAGCCATAAATCATCCCCACTGACCAACTCAATAATGTCACAAATTGGCAATTTGTTCCAGTAGAACATAAAGGGATTAAAGCACTGATTATTTACTCTGAGGACAGGATGCAAATATACACTGGACTTTCAATAAATGATTTTTCAAGGAATTGGCTGTTTAAAAATCAAGGCCCTAAGTTCAACGTTTAGTCAAATTAAAAGAGAAATCTATACCACATCTGTCTACTAACTAAACTAACAAAATGCATATGAAATAAGGCTGTAAAACACACTGTGGGTCAATGGCTAGTGTGATGTGTTCATCTCCTAACATATGAGATACCAGGTTAAAAAAAATAAGATGTTTACTACTAATTCCACATTTGGAAATATATTTCAAGGAAATAACCCCCAAAAGAATTTCGATTAAAAATATTCAAAGCATTCCCAATATTAAATACTGCACAGCTCCCAAATCTGCCAACGGAGGCAAAGCAACAGACATTTATGCTTTATCAGACACATAGATGACGGTTGAAAGAAACCTAAGTTTCTAGACCAATGCCTGGTCTCCAGACCACTAAGGGGAACCGAAGGTAGTAAAAAGGGCCCAGTGGGCATTTTCAGAACTTTTTTAAAAAAATGCCTAGGTCAAGGCTCCAGGTAGTGGTGCTCAGCTGCAAGGCTTAGAAAAACAAAGGAACAAGCACAGTCAGATGAATAAATGACCCGATTAATAATTACATATGTTTATATTGTATATAAATTATTTGTATTCCAAAATCATATACAAATACACTGCATTCAAATACAAGCAATTACATTTTTAAAACATTCTTAAAAATGCAATTTATTAATCAAAAATCTTTCAAATTAGTGTTTTCATTTTCTTTGGGTAAATACCCAGTAGGAGAATTAATGGATCATATGGTAGTTCTATTTTTAATTTTTGGAGGAACCTCCATACTGTTTTCCACAGTGGCTGCACCAATTTGCATTCCCATCAACACAGCAGGAAGGTTCCTTTTTCTCTGCATTCTCACCAGAGGGGAGGGGGGCGTTGTATGATGTCAGAACTACACTTGTGGTGAGCATAGCATAACACACAAAGAAGGTGAAGCACTATGTTGTACATCTGGGACTAATGTAACGTTGTGTGCCAACTATACTCAAAAAAATTTTTTTAAAAGCTTTAAATCTTTCAAAGCATAGGAGTTAGGGAAAAAATAAGATGTTTTTTTTTTTTTTAAGAGTTTATTTATTTATTTGACAGAGAGAGAGACAGCGAGAGAGGGAACACAAGCAGCGGGAGTGGGAGAGGGAGAAGCAGGCTTCCCGCTGAGCAGGGAGCCCTATGTGGGGCTCGATCCCAGGACCCTGGGATCATGACCTGAGCCGAAGGCAGACGCTTAACGACTGAGCCACCCAGGCACCCCAAGATGTCTTTTCATGGGACAATGAAATATGGCCCCCAAACTGATTACAAGAATGGGCAACAAATAAATGAAAATATATACTTCCCTGTTATTAACCAGAGGAATGCAAATTAAAAGCACCATAATACTATTAAATATCCACCGAACTGGAAAAACATTGAGAAGTTTAACAAGATCAAGTGCTGGAGAAGATATGAAACAACTAGAATTCTCACCAACCATAACGACTAGAAAAAACACTTTAGGAGCATCTTTTAAATTAAAGATGCACCTACATCTTCACAGATGTTCAACAGGAAACAAAAGAATATTCATAGCAGCATTATTCATAAAAGCAAACTGAGGACCACCCAAATGTCCAATAACAGAATGAATAATTTGTGGTACAGTCATATGCTGAAATATAAAGCAATGAAAAAGAATAAACTTAGCCCCAAGTAGCAACATGGATGGATCTTATACATTAAGTGAAAGAAGTCACTGAACACATGGAGTATTACTCAAAGTACATAATGTTCAAAGATAGACAAAAACAAAAGAGAAGTACTAGGCTATTTAAGAGTACATTCATATGTGGTACAACTATCAAAAGTAAGCGGATGATAAATCAGTCTGTATAGTTTTCCTACAGAGGAAAATATAATAGGGAGATTCGCGCAGGAGGCTATGGAGCGGGTACTGATAATGTTCTAGTACTTAGCCTTGGAGGTTAACTAGATGAGTATTTGCTTTTAATTATTCTTCAAGCTGTATGTGTTTTCCCACACTCCTTTATGGTTTTCCCATACCATAAAGACTTACTTTTTCAAACACAAAGTAATACAACCATTTCAACACATGCAGATGCAGTCCACATGTGAATCACCTTAACTAGAAAAAGCAGAACTGCACGTTTGGGATGATTACAATTGCACAGGTGTGAAGATACAATGACAAAACCCACAGGCTAACTGGAAGTGGGATGGGATCAAGTCATGTTCATCAGGGGCTTTTCCTGGTGACGCGCTCAGGTTCATAATTCCAAAACTATTTGATTGCTGTCACACAATAGATTAAGTATAGAGCCGGTGGTGTGAAAAAAATCAATATGCAAAAAGAAGTCCAACTGACAATGAGTTTGGAATAACCACAAGTCCCTGAATTGATGTTCGATAGGCATCTTCAGAAGACAAACACACAAGGCAGATTTGAGAAACTTAAGATTGTGTATGCAAGTCTAGGGGCGCCTGGGTGGCTCAATCGTTTGAGCGTCTGCCTTCAGCTCAGGTCATGATCCCGGGGTCCTGGGATCGAGCCCCACGTCGGGCTCCCTGCTCAGCAGGGAGTCTGCTTCTCCCTCTGCCTACCTCTCCTCCTGCTTGTGCTCTGTCAAATAAATAAAATCTTAAAAAAAAAAAAGATTGTGTACGCCAGTCTACACATTGGCTGATTGCACAAATATTCATCAGCCATGGAAAATTTTTGGTTGACAATTATATTTCATGGCAAAAAAGTTTTTATTATTATAAAGCAGGGTACTGTCATTTTCTTGCTATTCATCGGGGGGCATAAAAGACTGGTCAGGTTACTGCTTGAAAGCAAGTTCAAGGGAGGAAGCAAGTTCACTGCAGCTGACAAACTTTGACTTGGCAATTGTGCCGATGAGCTTAACCTGTGGATTAGATCACTGTATTTAAGCTAGTGTCAGCTCCATAGGAAAAGGCCTGATGATTCCCGCTACTTTCAGCTTTGTTTCTTTAAAGCAAAGAAAAAACTGCATCTCCAGCAGCTTTTCATGACTTGGCTTCTGTCTTGTTCAAAGTGGTTGGGAGCTTATAGCCAAAAGAGATAAGCTCACATCCTTACCATATTTCACAGCAGCAAGACAAATAATACCCATGCAGTTTGAGACAGTAATTTAGTCTCGTAGGCATATGTATGTATGTTTGTTTGTTTAATGAGAGTAGCAAGACTATCCCCATGAAAGTTTTCAGGATTTCTTATGTCTTGCCCACCATGGCCATAAACTGAAGAGCAACAAAGACATTTAGAGATTCAGCCCTTGGGAAGTGAATGGGCAGTTGCCCAGTGGTTCAGGAAGAGCTCTGCGCCTGACATTAGGATCCCTTAGACAGTCTTTGGCCCCCACCACTTACCTGTGGAGCAGTATAATGCCCACTTGAGAAACTGGAGTTTTGAGCTGAGAGGACAGGAAAACATGAGAAAAGATGGCCCTGGTCTCAGTTTTCTACAAAAGAACCATAGGAGATAACGACTCCCACTGAAGTTGTAAACGTTGACCTTTCTGGAATACCAAGGCTGCTTCTTTGTGCATGAAGCCATGGCCAGCTTACAGGAGCCAAGGCTGGTGCTGATGAGCACTTGTGCCTCAGAGCAGTGACTCTCAGAGTACCCTCTAACCCATCTTCAAAGGTCTACCATGGAGAGCTGGGCCCTGCTGGATGAGCACCAGGCCCAGTGCAGGTAGAGAGGTCCAAACTGAAGGCTCACTTAAACATGACTTTGGGCCTGCCCTAGTCCAGCTGCCTCTTCTCAAAATGAGGAACAGTAATTATTACCTTAACAGGTTGTGGGAATTAAATAAGATAATGCACATGAAGTGTTTAATACTATCCTTGTCCGGGATGCCTGGGTGGCTCGGTCAGTTAAGCTTCTGCCTTCAGCTCAGGTCATGATCCTGGTGTCCTGAGATCGAGCCCTGTGTTGGGCTCTGTGCTCAACAGAGAGTCTGCTTCTCCCTCTGCCCCTCCCCCTGCTCCTGCTCTCTCCCTCTCTTGCTCTCTCTCAACTAAATAAAAATAATAAAAATCTTTTAAAAAAATACTCTCCTTGTTCTTTAGTAAATGCTCAGTAATCAAGAGCAGCTCTAAATAGTAACAACATCACCATGTAACATCACCATGACCTAATAGAGTTAACTGCATACAGGGGGTACTCCCTTGTTGCTGACAGGACCATTTGTAACTCTCCCTTTGCTCCATATGGATCACTCAGTGCTTTTCCCTCTTTAGCAAGAAAAATTCACTTTGAGAAAAAGCATTTAAATCAACAATAAAAAATATCTTCTCTATCTCAAGCCACTAAATAACATACCTATCAGCTAACAGGGCCATTGTCTGCCTTGGATTTTTTTTTTTTTTTTTTGCTAAGTATGGAGAACAGGACCAAAAGATAGAAAAAGCTTAGTTGTTTCATGATCAATATGCTACACCGGAAACACTCTCACTCATCTGGTAAGAAGACATATATATACACACCAGTGTTCATCAAAGCATCACTTCTTAGAAAGAAACAGGAAAGAAGTGCCCCCAGTGAGCAGGAAAACAGATAAATAATGATATATCCACACAAAGAATGAACTAGATCAGAGGTCAGCAAACTTTCTGTAAACAGTAAATATTTACTATTTTCTGTAAAATATTTTCTGTAGACAGTAAATATCGTGGGCTTTCTGGGCCATCCAG
Organism: Phoca vitulina; assembly: GCF_004348235.1. Lineage (NCBI taxonomy): Eukaryota > Metazoa > Chordata > Mammalia > Carnivora > Phocidae > Phoca > Phoca vitulina. The sequence goes on along the minus strand of NW_022589738.1, from coordinate 11,883,503 downwards.
TCTCTGGTGCAACTACTCAACTCTGCTGTTTTGGTGTGAAAGCAGCTCTAGTTTATGTACTTAAAGAGGTAGCTGGCTAGATTTGGCCCATGGGCCATACTTTGTCAGCCCCTAAACTTGAGCCACATTTATCAATGTGGAAACATGTCAAACAATGATGAGCAAAAAATGCAAGTTTCAAAACAGGTTTCAAAACATAGTGTGGTTCATTTATACAAAATTTAAAAATCTGAAAGCGATACTTTATAATCATTATAGATATGTGTGTATTAGTAAATGTATATAAAATTTATATTTACTCAACTTATAAACTCTGAATTTATGACAGATGTAGAGGAATCAACTATAATTTTTTTCATTTTTCTTTAAAAACTAAATACCCCAAGCAAATAAGGCATAACGTGGAGAAGGGCATTTCACCTCCATTTGTCATCTAGACCAAATCAAAGGCCCCCAACGCACTCATTGAGCCACCATTCAGAGCTGCCTGTTCTAAGCCATTTACAAAAACTGTCAGGCTAGCTACCTCTGCAGACCAGGACGATCTTATGAAAAATACAACATACAAAGCAGTTACTTGTTTGTTCTCAAAACATCTCTGAAGGATATAAACAACAGCCAGCTTCACGTCACAAATAGCACAGCTGCTGTTAAGGAGATTAATAAGTAACTTGCTCCAATAACTTGCTTCTACCCTGTAGCAGAACCTTCATCCCTTAAACGAGATTTACTGGAAACTTTGGCTTCCCTTAATGCTGAGTGCTGGCCGAACCCTTGGCTACACCTATTACATCTGCTACCAGCAAGCAATTTAGCATCGACTACATGTAGAACTCTGGGCTTACCATGCAGTTGAAAAGAATCCTGTTTGTGATCTCACGCTTCTTATGTGAACAAACAGACTTTCCTCACTTTTGCAACTCCACACCGACCTCCTCTTTCAATTCTGAACCTGACTTTTTAACAACTTTAAACATCCACCTAATCACCCTTCTTGGTTAGCCAAGGAGCTTTACTGTTAGGAGAAAGGAGAGAATAAGGAGGCTAGGAATCACAGCTGCTTGGCCATACTTGCCCACAACCAATGAAAAGCCATTCTTCCAGGCCAGAGGGAAAAGTGGGGGCTGCTACAGAGCTACTGAGGAGCCTGCATTAGTCTAGTGGCCAAGAGTTCACTGGGCCCCCTCAGTGAAGTTTTTCCTTTCTCTGCTACTTGTCCCTGTGTTTCTTTCTTCTTCTGTCCCTACACCAGCCGTGTCTCTTGTATCTTGAGTTCAAGTGCCTCCAAAAGAACTCCTCCATCTAGGTCTCACAAGCCTGGTCATCTTAAGTTCCACTGACCAGCCAACAAGCAAATAGCCAAGGGTCGGATCCTTTCTCCCAGTCAATGCACTGTGTTCATGGTGGACAGTGGGAAGGGTCAGAAAGTACAGAGATGGCCAAATGTAAAGAAGTGCACAGGGCCACTTTGTCAGCAAAGAACCCAAGTGAGCAAGCTTCTGAGAGCTGGCCCAGCTCTTAAATCTATGGGCATCTCCAACTAAACACATGCAAAATGGAGCACATTCTATTAATCTCAAACCAACTTCTAAGGTCTGCATTTCCACGAGGGCATCACCATCATCCAGGTTCTTCAAGCACATAACACTGGGGGTTCTCCCTCATTCATGATTATCCTTGCCACATCATAAAGTGGCTGTCCACTATCCTCTATTCTTCATTCTCATTGTCACCCTAGAGAAGACTTTTATGCTTTCCTGGTTACCCAGGTTTCACCACTTTTTGCCTTCCTTATTCCAACCCAACCAACTTACTGTTTCTAGATTAGACCTGTAAACAGTTTCCAAAGCTACCACTCTCTGCTTGAAAGTAAGGTCTAGTCTTCCCACCCCACCCCCAGCAAAAATAGGTCCAAAGCTCTAACCCATGCAGTCAACCCACCATAAGGCCTATGCCTACTTACCTAGATGCGCCACATTTGGTCCCTTATTATAGCTAAACTCACACCTGTCCCAAACAGAAACCATTCTGCTTTCTACAAACCTCTACTTATGCCACTTTCTCCATCTGAGAGCCTTCAGTGATCCTCCCAGGGCACTACTTGTCAAAATCCCATCATTCTCCAAGGCAGATTCTGTCCATTTGACTTTCCAAAATTCCCCAGCTAGATGAGCTCTCTCCCTTGGCCCCACAGCACTTAATTTAAACTTCTAGTACTTTTAGTCCAGTGCTGTCCAATAGAGATCTATTGGTGAACTGCATACTTAACCTTAAATTCTCTAGTAGCCACACTGAAATTAAAAAGAAATAGGTGAAATTAATTTTAATGTTTTATTTAACTTAATATGTCCAAAATACGAATATTTCAACATGTAATATAAAAATGGAAATATTTTTTCATATTAAATCTTCAACATCTATGTATTTTATACTTGGAGCACATCTCCATTTAGACTACCCACATCTGAAGTGCGCAAGTGGCTGTTTTATTGGATAGTGCATGGCTAACTCTTTCAAGCCCCAAATTGGGAGGCTTGCTTCACTCCCACTCCTCTATGCCCATTTAAACGTGAAACTTTAATACTTGAGGCTAAGGATTATTCCTTCCTTATACTGGTATCCCCTAGAGCAGGAGTCAGAAAACCATAGCCCATGGGTCAAATTGGGCTGCCCACCTTTTTTTGTAAATAAAGTTTCATTTGAAGATAGCTTTGCTTCTTTATTTACATTTGTCTATGCTGATTTCACATGACAATGGCAAAGCTGAGTAGTTGCAACTGGGACCATAAGGCCCACAAAGCCGAAAATATTTATTATCTGTTCCTTTATAGAAATGGTTTGCTGACCCCTTTCCTAGAGCAGTGATTCCCAAAGTGTGGTCAGTGCGCCGGCGCTGATCAGCAAACTGTTATCAGTCCAAGATGAGAAGAAGCTTGCGTCAGAATGTAAATAATGAAAAAGAAACAGGACTTTCTTAATGAAGAAAACAGTATTATTAGTTAACGGCCTGGCACTAGCTCCTTATCTCACCACGACCATTTAATTGACTTTATTGTACCTTCTGCCATGTAATTTAAAACATTTTATAAGCAAAGATAATCATTTTTTAAATGCTTCTGGGTCTTCGCTGGGCTAAGGCAGTCTCTCTGACTCATGTCGTACATATAATCTCTATATTTTCTTACCGGATTTGGTTTTGGTTTTATATTTATGCATTTAAACCAAATAGAAGTTTTAATATTATTTATGTAACTTTCCTTTCCTTTCTTCTGTATATCCAGCAGCATCATTTAAACCTCACTTTCTCTCACTAAAATGAATGTTCTTTTCTATATAGTAAACCATATATACTAGAATTTATTTTTGGATTCTCTATTGTTCCACTGGCCTATTTGTCTGTTTTTAAGTCGATATGGGATTGACTCAATTAGTGACTTCATAGCTTTATTAGTTATGTATTACCACAAATGTAGAGGCATAAAACAGCATACAATTATTACCTCACAGTTTCTGCAGTGTCAGGAATCTGGGCACAGCTTAACTGGGTCTTCTGTTTCAGAGTCTCACAAAGCTTCCACCAAGGGGTCAGGTGGCTGCAGTTTCATCCAAGGCCTACATGAGGAAGGATCTGCCTCCAAGATCACTTGATTGTCGGCATCATTCTGTTGCTTGCAGGCTGCCAAACTGGGGGCCTCAGTTTCTTGCTGGCAGTCAGTCAGAGCTGCCCTCAGTTCCTTGCCATGTGGCCCTCTCCATAGGGCAGATCACAATATGGAATCTTACTTCCTCAAAGCCAACCAGGGAAAGAGTCTCTCAGGAAGATAGACTTTACAGTCTTATCTAATGTAATCATGAACATGTATTCACAGGCATCTGAACATCTTTGTTGTATTCAATTAGAAGCAAGTCATAGGTCCTGCTCAGACCCAAGTGGAGGAGGTTACACAAGGGCATGAATACCAGGAAGTAGGGGATCATGGCAGCCATCTTATAGTCTGTCTGCCACAAGAGTATATTCTGATAACTGGTAGGGCACATACTTCCGTTTTCACCCCAATTTCTCTTGATTTTTCAGGCACTTGTTCTTCTATATAAACATTATTATTTTATCAAGTGTTACTCCTACCCCTCAAAAAAGTCCTATTGGGATTCTATTTGGAATGACACTAAACACATTTTTAGAAAACTGGTATTTTTATGATATCAAATCTCCCCACTCAAGTACATAATGTCCTTTAATCTGTTTAGATCTTATTTTATGACCTTCAATAAAACTTTAGTTTTCTTCATATAAGAGCCTTACCTTTCTTGTTAGCTTTATTCTAAAGTAGTTATGGTATCTGTTGTTACTGAGACTGGAATTTTTCCTCTCTCCTTTTCTAAGACTTATGCTAAAATAATGAAAAGCAAGTAATTTTTGTATTTTTATCTTGTATCCAATTGGTCACTTTACCAAATTCTCTTTGTAGTTTTTTTTTTAACTAGAATCTATTGGGTTTCTTAGTATACAACAATTATATCCATGAAAAGATCCAACATAAAGGTTTTTTGTTTGTTTGTTTTATTCCATTGGCTAGATAAACCAAAATCATAAATAATCACGGTAAGAAAGAATCCTTGTCTAGTTCCCAACTGACTCAAATATTTTTAATATTTTATTATTTTTAAAAACAAATATTTACTGTTGGTTTTAACATTTCTTGAGTGGAAATCAGCTCTGTTAATAAAAGAATAATGGTAGATACTCTACCCTCAAAGAAGTGGTGCATAACTCCCCACTCCTTAAGTGTGAGCTAGGCATAGTGACTTTCTTCCAAAGAATACAGTATGGGAAGATGGAAAGAGAGTAACTTTACTATCTCAGCCAGGTAATCAAGGTCAATATCAACAGCAGTAAGTCATCTTGACAGTATGCACCCTTCATATGATGTCATAAAAATGGCACTTAACCTCTGTGGTCTTCTTTCCCAAAACACATCACCCTAGTAACCATGAGAAAAACATCAGACAAATCCCAACAGAGGGCCACTGTACAAAGTATATGACCCTTACTCTCCAAAAATTGTCACTCATCAAAAACAAGGAAAGTCTGAGAAATTGTCATAGCCAAAAGAAGTCTAAATGTAATACTACTAAATGTAATATAGTAGTCTAAATTGGATATTAGGTAAAAACTCAGAAAAATCTAAATGAAGTGTGGACTTTAGTTAATAATGTATCAATCCTGGTTCACTAACTATAACAAATGTACGATACTAATATAAGATGTTAATAGTGGCAAAAACTGGTTACATGGTATATGGAAACTATGTACTATCTCCACAATTTTTCTGTAAATCTAGAACTGTTCTAAAATTAAAAGTTCATTGAAAAATAATAAGGAAAGTCATCAATACTTCATTTAATTTTAAGTGACAGATTTATATTTATTTATCCTACGTAAGAATACTCTTATTTCAATGACAGAGCTAAACTCAATGACTTAAACTCATTATATCTTTGGTTCCTATTCAAGCCCTTTTGCAATCCCAGCTCTGGAATCCAAAAAGTTAATCATCCTTGATTTTCAGGATAGGGAGTGTTATGATCAATTTACTCATTTAACAAATAGACATAGTACCTCCCACGTGCAAGATATTAAGAAAAAAAGCAACACTCTACACCATGAGGAATAATGTTGCCACAACATGTGTGTGTCACACTTTACAAAGCACTTGAATGGGGCGCCTGGGTGGTTCAGTCAGTTTAGCGTTCAGCTCAGATTATGATCGCGGGGTCCTGGGATCGAGCCCCACATTGGGCTCCCTGCTCAGCGGAGAGCCTGCTTCTCCCTCTCCCACTGCTGCTCCCCCTGCTTGTGTGCTCTCTCTCTCTCTCAGTCTGTCAAATAAATAAATAAAATCTTAAAAAAAATTTTTTTAAAAAAACACTTGAATGTCATTTAACTTTCAAACACCTGACTAAGGTGGATAAGCATGGATCTCAATTCTGAAGGGGGAACTGAGGCTCAGAGACACTTATGTGACTTGCCTAAGATCACACAGCAAATGTGCAAATCAAGACTTCACATAGGACTGATTTCGAATTCCCTACAAGAGAGGGCAATAGTTAAAAGAATACCAAGTGAATGATACAGTTTAGAATATGAAACAGAAATTGAGTGAAGCAAGAAATCCTCAAAAGTTTCATCAGAAATAGAAAATGAACAGAAGTATTGATGAGGATGTGCAAGGAACATTTACCACCCAGACTCATATTATCGAGCTTTAGGTTCCTTTTCAATGCAACGGGGTCTACCTTTGGGAAGTCCTGGAACAATCCCTGGAAATCAGAAATTCTCAAATAATCTTTGTGGAATGACTAGAACAATTAACTGACCCAGGAATTCTGTATATCACCATGATGATATTTGGAGAATGGGAACTAAAGTGCAGAAGCAACTTCATTTCACGGAGAAGCAAGAATTGGTAGTCTGAGGCAAGAATAAAAGTCTCTATACTTCTGGGGAAAGGAAAATTGATTATTCAATAGGCATGGTAACTAGTAACCACCAGCACCCACTTTTAAACCTATTTGATCAATGGCAATTCACCTCAGTCTAATTATCAATGACAACTCAACTTGCTTCAGGGAACATACTTCTGAAAGCCAATTACAATGACAGTCTCACACAATTCAAGGTCAACCAAGCAGTAGCAGACACACTGCAGTGAACACACTTTTCAGAGTCAATCTGACAACAGTCTCACCCAAATGGTTCTAAGGCCAAGGTCAACCACTCATGCCTCTGTAACCAAAGCCACCCCCAAACATGACCACACTTCCCAAAAAGATCAGAAATCTGCTTTACTCATAAACTGCTCTCTCCTATTTTGCTTTTTGTTTTATATATTGGATAATAGTCAAATCTTTGGACCGAGGGCAAATCATGACTCTTCTTAACTTCTTCTAAGTGCAACTGTGAACAGAAATAGATTCACCCTGAAGAAAAGAAACTACTCCAAACTCCAAGAGTTCAGTTGGAGACCCTTGCCAGAGACCAGTTCAGTGGGTAAGAAAAATACTAGATGGGCTACATCTTGCTTGTGGAATCTTCTCAAACTAGCCTTATGGTACCACAGATCACATGACAGGAAAGCATACATATGGTAAAAATTTATTTATAACAAACTGCATCACGGACCACAGAATCACACCCCAGGAATCAGAATCACCTTGTGAATGGTTTTAAAAAAATACATACCCAGGCTGCTCTCCAGATCAATTAAAATCACAACTTCAGGAAATAGGACCATACATCTTTTAAAAGTCCCTTAGTGATTCTGACGAGCACGCCTATAGTTAGAAATGACTAGCAAGGTCTCCCAAGGGTGACAAGGACACTTCGATTTACTAAGAGACACTGGAAACCTAGCTTCAGACTTTGGAGCAAAGCAGAACAAATCAATAAGCCAACACTAGATACTCAACAGCTAGATATTCCCTAGCAATCTCCAGATACAGGAGACTCAAGGTGAACCAGGCCTGCTATTATATATTGAGTTCTCTTAGAATCAATGTTTCTCAATCCTACTTGAATTGCTCAATCACCTGGGAGATAATTTAAAAGATAGAAATCCTGGTACCCAACTCCAGACCAACTGATTCAGAATCTCTTAGGGTGAAACCTAAGCATACATTTTAGGTCTCCTTAGGCAATTCTGATGGGCACACAGGGTTGAGAATCACTGATCTAGATTGCTCAATTAGTATCTGTACTTGACCCACTCCATCTTCTAGTAAAAGGCACCTGCAATTTCTCCTAAAACAGATGATGAAAACACCCACTATGTCTTACAGAAAGCACTAAAGAAAATCGTCCACAATAGAACTGTGATCCTTAATTCTACCACCAAACTATTCAACATGCTTTCATGTTCAACTGATCAAATAACGAAAAGGGAAACCAAAGAAAAACCCCCTCCTATCTTTTCCCCCATATCCTTTTCTTGATGAATATTGGGGTTCTATATAAAAGAGGCCAAAAATGTTGAGCCAATAATGAAAAGCTTTCTGTTGCAGCAAGGGGGATAACAGCCAAAAAAAGAAAAAATTTTTTAGACTTATTTATTTTAGAGGTGGGGGGGAGCATCTTAAGCAGACTCCATGCTGAGCAAGGAGCCCAGTTTGGGGTTCAATCTCAAACCCAAGATCATGACCTGAGCCAAAACCAAGAGTCAAACACTTAACTGACTACGTCTCCCAAGTGCCCCCCCAAAAAAAGAAATTTAAGAGCAGTAATCCAACGATCTGCTTGCCATGAGGAGAGAACCCAAATCAGAAGCTGCTGTAATGGGAACAAAGGAGGAAAAGACATATGAATATATTTTAAAGTGTGCTTCAAATTGGTTTAGCAGTGCATTAGTCATCCATGTCAAGGGTTTAATACATTTAAACAAAGAAACACAGTCAGAGATGACTTTCAAATCTCAGCACCATCTGAGGTGCTTACTTAAAACAGTATATAATGCTGAACAGTCAATGAATCATAAGTAATGTAGCTCGTGGTAGGGTCAAATCAAGAACTCTGGCTATAATTAAAATTGAGGAAAGTATTTCATTCTAATTGGACAAAAATTCAGCTAGTTTCTAAGCAACTACTAAGTGGAAAAGACTTAATGTTCCCCAAATGCTATAAAAGGTAGTGCACATATCTTAACTACATATTGCATATGGGAAGTAAAGTTGATTAAGAAAAGACTGTTCAGATTATAATGTACAAGTCCTATAATAAACATGAAGGGTTATCATTGTGGTAACAGAAAAAAGGCAGAGCGATAACCCGGTTAACATCATACTTTGAACTCTGGTGCTTCCACATTAAATTAATACAGCAAGGTCTGAATTAGGTCAGAAGGCACATGGGCCTTCACCTGGTGGGAAGAAATTAGAAGAGCAGAAAAAGCAGCAGCAACCTTCAGAGCTTCATTCTCATTTATCCAACTCTAGTCCCTGATGGCCATGTGACCTTAAACAGGCTGTGCCTTAGTTAGCCTGTTCCAACCTAGAACACTCCCCTTGACATCCAAAAGCTTTTTAAAAATTGGAAAGTAGATACCAGTATCTACTAGAACAGCCCAACTATTGCCATTTTAGATGCTCTAGTCAATCACTCACCAACAACTATGTATTTAATTAGTACCATGCAATGAAGAGATAGAAATATAAAGGACTTTCAGTTAAAGATGATGGATTGAACACATCCATTTACCTTGGCTATCTCCCAAAACTCCACTGAAATGACACTAAAAGGATTTTTTAAACCCACAGTAACAAAGAGAATGGAAGAGGAGACAAATGCAATGACATTTTGGAAGCTGAGAAAAAGCCAGATCTTATGGCAGCTATGAGAAAAGCCAAGAAGAAAATATTTGCACACAAGCACCCACAAAAGGCAGCTTCATGCACACCTGGAACTGGGGATGAAAAGGGGCTAAAATAAGGAGGATCTGGTAAAAAAAAAAAATCTTTTGGAAAAGTAATTAGATCCCCTCCATCTTCTGTCTCTGGCCTTTCCCCATTCCAGCATAGGCTCAGATTTATTTTCTAGGGAAGGTGAATGAAACAAAGGGTCTCTGAACTGTGAAACAAAAGCACAGTGGACATAGATTCTATACTTCAAATAGGAGCCTAACAAAGGCTTATATACCGCACATGAAGACATCCAAATTCCTAACCTTTTTCATTCAAAGAGAGGATTAGAAGATGCTTCTGTAGGAAATCTGATCAGACCAAGGGAAAAGACCTAGAGATATTGACCTTGGTTCCAAAACTCAATTGTCCAGCCAAATCACCCAACTTAAAATCAACAAACTCCCACTTCATATACTAGGAGCTTCCAATCAGCTTAGTGCTCTACTCTTAAACATGTACAGAACAAAGAGCAAAAGTTTATCAGAAATTGGAGGTCTGTGGGGCGCCTGAGTGGCTCAGTTGTTAAGCGTCTGCCTTCGGCTCAGGTCATGATCCCAGGGTCCTGGGATCGAGCCCCGCATTGGGCTCCTGCTCAGCGGGAAGCCTGCTTCTCCCTCTCCCACTCATCCTGCTTGTGTTCCCTCTCTCGCTGTCTCTCTGTCAAATAAATAAATAAAATCTTAAAAAAAAGAAATTGGAGGTCTGTAATATGCCAGAAAACAGAGAAGTTTGAAGGAAATTATACAGAAGAAGCAAACTTAAAAAAATCATTAACATTGCCAGAGGGATTTTAAAAAGATACTACATTTTTGAAACAAGAGCAAGATGCTAGGAAAAGGAATATTCAGATCTCAAAAAGGAGCCCCTAGAAATCAACATATAAAAAAAAATGACAAATGCAACAGCAGGCAAAATCAAGTGGGAGCGATGTCCCATAAAGTAGAGCCAAAAAGATGAAGAGGTGGGGCGCCTGGCTGGCTCAGTTGGTGGAGCGTGCGACTCTTGATCTTGGGGGTTGTGAGTTCGAGCCCCATGTTGGGTGTAGAGATTACTTAAAAATAAAATCTTAAATAAAAGATGAAGAGGTAAAAAATAGGAAAGAAAATTAGAGAATCTAAGAGGTACAACATTGAAAGGGAGAATAGGGAAAATGAAAGTAATCAAAAAAAACAATTCAAGAAAATTTCCCCAAACTGAAGGACCTCAGTTACCAGATTGAAAGGATCTACAGGAAGGAAATAAAAAGAAACATATAACAAGACATATGCTGGTGAAATTTCAGAGCACCAAGAACAAGAAAGAGTTTTCAAAATCTTTCAGAGAAGGAAAAGCAGAATTTAAGAATTAGAGTAAGATTTGATTTCTCAACAGTAACAAGAGCAAGAACACTGGGAGGAGGGGAGGAGACAGCAACAATTCTGAGGGTAAATGATTTACAAACTAGAATTCTATACTCAGCCAAACTATCAAATTAAGTGCAAGAGCAAAATAAGATTTTCACACCTGCAAGACCTCAAAATAGTAACCTACCATGCATTCTTTTCCAGAAAGTTACTAGAAGATTTGCTCCACCGAAATGAAAAAACAAACCAAGAAAGAGAAAAACAGGACATATAGGAAACTGAGGATCCAACATAAAAGGAGACTGGATTCCCCAAGATGATGGTAAACGGAGATTAAAATGATGTTAGCTCTTTCAAAGGCTCAGAGAAGACTAGTGCAAATTGAAGGTCAGAATGCTCTAGGAGAAATGTCTCCAATGGGAACTGATAGGATTCATGAAGTGTTGAACATACTGAGTGAAGATACACAGCTCTTGGGGAGAGTATGGGGATAAATTAGGGGCAAACATGGAAAAGGATATAAACAAAGGATATAAAACAAGGCAATTTTTAACTACAGGGAGAACAAAAAGCTGTGCAAGCCGTCATAATATACACACTAAATGGCTCAGCTGTGAGTAGGCTTACCTAGTGAGCAGGCTTAAATTAATGTAAACACTGACTAGTGCTCTAACCAGAACGATATATAATAATGATAAACGATATATTGGGGTCTACCCCAATATGGAAAGGATGTGAGTGTGAGAGAGCTAAATCTTCATCTTCCATAGTGGGAAGACAATATATAACACCTAATACCAAAAAGTTGAGAAGTAGTAGAACAAGTGCATCACTTAAAAATGAAGCAGCAGCTAGCAAAAGTGGGTAAACATTCTATTGAGATACCTGGCATATAAAAGCCATTTAATGAATGTTTATTGAATTAGACTGATATGCAAAATAGTAAGTATAAACTTTAGTATGTGCCAAGATTCAAACACTTGGAAAAATGTTAGGTAATGCTCTTTAAGATATTTTTCTCCTCTATTTAACCTAAGGACCTAAACTTTCTGGATGACAAAAGAAAAAAGAAAAACATTTTGACCATTATTCTTTTAAATCCTCCCCAAGAAAGGTTGGTGATGCTTACCAAATGAAAAAAAGAATCACTCATATTTCGCCATAAGAAAATTTGATAGCACTATTGAAGAGCTAATTAGGTCCTTGGATATTCAAAGAAGAAATCAAATCCAATATATGCTGGAATGAAGCAAAGGGTATTTCTCCTCACACATTATTTAGTGGATTTAGATGCAGTGGATTTAGAACTCACATGAGTGTCTAAAATGCATTAAAAAATTATAAATCAAAACAGAATTTACCTAATAAGTGGCATATTTATAAAGTTGTCCTACTTGTTGTTAAAATAATTATATTTGTTGTGAAGAAGAGATATTTTGCTTTGTAGTAGGACAAAACAGATATCTTTTTTATTCAGTTTAACAAATTAAATTCCAATTCCAATTTTAGATTTTAGATAACTAAAATGTCCGGCAAACTAGCTGACCATAAAAATATAGTAACCGAACTATCATTAGGATAAGCAATTTTTTATAAAGTCCTCTATCCCATGTTTGTATACATCAATGTCAAGAACACATTAAATCACCGCAGGTAGACTGAAAAGAACACTGTTTTTAAAAGCCTCCCGATTAAGGTAAATTGAAATAAATAAATGAGCCCAAGAGTAGTCAATAAAATTTCATTTATTCATTCATTCGTTAAGTAAATACTTTCTGGGTAAACCTATTATGTGCCAGGCACTATTTGCTAATCTTTGAAGCAGAGGACAACTTACTCCTAGGTGTTTTTTTTTTTCCTCCTCTTCTATAAATCTGAAAATGAAACACATAAATCAGGGAAAATAAAGGATCCATTTACCTAGCATTCAGGTGATATCATTTACTGGAAGACAAATCATCTTATCCACTTAGACACTATTATATAAAGAACTACCTACCTTTCATCTTCAAAAAAGAATTACAGTACACCAGAGAGATTGTTTTTCTTCTCACATGGGATTGTGTTGAGCATGCTCTCGTATGGTGGTTGCAAACACCCGTGAACACAGTTAGTTTTGCATAAGACTCTATTTTTCTTCATAGGATTTATTGTCAAGTCCGATAGTGTAGAGGTTGCAGGCACTGTTAATATTTTGAGCCAGAGAATTCTTTGCTGTGAGGGCCTGTCCTGTGCTTTATAGGATGTTTAGCAGCACCTGTGGCCTCTATCCACTAGATGCCAATAGCACTCCATCCCCAGCTGTGACCCAAAAGGTCTCCAGACATTGCCAAATGTCAGAAGATGGGTGGGCAATAAGGTCCCCTGTTGAGAACCACTGCTTTAGAGGAACACCTCAGAAGGGGAGAGTGATTGTAGACAGAAGAGGAGGCCAGATAAAACAAAGATCTCTTCCCTAACATTAGACTTCTGCTTTAGTAAATGCTCAGGTACATCCACTTCTTGATGCCACTGGCCTACCACCATTTTAAGCTCAAATGTCTTCTTTCTTTTTTTTTTCCAAAGATTTTATTTATTTATTTGACAGAGAGAGACACAGCAAGAGAGGGAACACAATCAGAGGGAGTGGGAGAGGGAGAAGCAGGCTTCCCGCAGAGCAGGGTGCCCAATGCGGGGCTCGATCCCAGGACCCTGGGACCATGACCTGAGCTGAAGGCAGACGCTTAACGACTGAGCCACCCAGGCGCCCCAAGCTCAAATGTCTTCTGATCCTAAGTCTAAACTGAAGGAAGGGAAGAGAGGTAGTCCTATTAAAACAATTCACAAAAAACACAAAGGAAACAATTCTGTCTAGTCTTCCCTCCATCTTCCACTTAAAAGAACACCAAGGTCATCTTTTTTGTTAATTACCTAATCTAACCCCAAAAGTTTGGACAGATATTGGAGTACCTTCTATGTGCCAGACATAGTTCTAGGTGCTAGAAAAAGATAAATTTCTCAACTGTATTTACTGAATTGATAAATCACTTTAATAAACAGCATTTTCTTCATGATCTTGGATTTGGCAAAAGATTCCTAGATATGACCCTGAAAACACAAGCAACAAAAGAAAAATAGGTAAACTGGACTTTATCAAAATAAACTTTTGTACTTCAAAGGACACCATCAAGAAAGTGAAAAGGCAACACACAGAATAGGAGAAAATATTTGCAAATGATACATCCAATAAGAGCCTTGAATCAACAACATATAAAGGACACATGCAACTCAATAATAACCCAAATAAAAAATGGGCAAAGGATATGAATAGACATTTCTGCAAGAAAGACATACAAATGACCAAGAAGCACATAAAAAGATGCTCAACATCATTAGTTATCAGGAATATTTAACTCAAAACCACAATGAGATACCTATGAGGATGGCTAGAATCACAAAGTCCGATAATAACAAATGTTGGCAACAAGGTAGAGAAATCAGAACCCCATACACTGCTTGGGGCGGGGAGAATAAAAAAAATGGTGCAGTCACTTCGGAAAACAGTATGGCAGGTCTTCAAACAATTAAACATACAGTTACTATATGACCCAGAAATTTCCAGCAAAGAGAATTGAAAATGTTTGTTCATACAAACATTTGTACGTGAACATTTATAGCAGCGTTATTCAAAATATCCAAAAGGTAGAAACAACCCCAATGCCCATCAATGGACAAACGGATGAACGAAATGTGATAGAGTCATACAACGGAGTATTATTTGGCAATAAAAAGAAGGAACACAGAGGAATCTTTAAAATATTACATTAAGTGAAAGAAACCATTCACAAAAGACCACATACTATATGATTTATATGAAATGTTCCGAATAGGGAAATCTACAGAGACAGAAAGTAGATTAGTAACTGCTTGGGGAGGGGAGGGGGATGATAGCTAAATGGTATGGAGTTTCTTTTTTAGGTAATGAAAATGTTCTAAAATTGACTGGGGTGATGGTTGCACATATCTGTGAATATACTAAAAACCACTGAATTGTACATTCTTAAAAGGATGAATTATATGGTATGTGAATTATATTTCAACAAAGCTGTTTTTAAAGAAAGCAACCAGCATTTAAAGTACAATGGAAAACAGGACATTTGGACATTTTATTAATGAGAATGTCTTATTTAAAATACCCTCGAATCTGCAGAGATCTCATTCTTCTGGTTGTGAAATGATTATTGAATGCTATTTAAACTACTGAAAATGCTCCAGGTAAACATTTTATTTATGATTATAAAAAAACTTAGAACGCAGGCATCAAGAACTTCAGAGGACATAAAATGCAGTGCTTGTTTAAAATGTATTAGGGGGCATTAAGTAATTATATGCACGGGGTGGGGGTGGGAGGTAAGCAAGAAGAGTTAAAGAGATCAGATGAAAAGCCTCCTTCTAGAAGACTCCCTTCTTCACCAGCCTGCAGTGATGATTGAAGAACACCTCTCCATATATACTGTAAATCTTATTTTACAGGAAGCTAAAAATAATCACCCATATGATTTACTCCAGTAACAAATAGGAAGTCAAGCAAATACTAAAGTGCCAAACAGAGATTTAAGGAAATAAAAAACTAAACCAGCTCCCAGGAATGGCTACTGGAAAGTTTCGGCAAAAATGTTCAACCTGTGTCGTTTTCAATCCAAATAAAGTCCGTTTCTGTGTCTGCTTTGTGTGATATACCAGTTAATCTAATCCTATCTCACTGCAGAGGAATGTCTGGTCCCCAGAGTCCACAGTTCCCCGACCTGAAGAATCACCAATGCCAGTGACAAGGAAATGCCACGGGGGGGGGGGCATTCATTAGAGATTTTTTTTTTCATCCTTAATAAATCTCAGCTCCTGCCTTGGTCATTACAAACAGTTGGTCATTACAAACAGCCTAGTTCACCATCAAACCAAGTCTTGGTACCTCACACAGTACTGTGCCCGGTTTCAGGCCAAAATTAGGCCTATTTGGGGTGGGGGGGTGGCACAGAGAAAAACAACCAAAGGCGGGATGAGCTTTTTCTACAGAGCCTCAGGTTTCAAAATGACAGCCTTGAAAGGTGAAATGACCCAAATTATTGGGGGGGTGGTGGTAACAGACATTCATTCTCCTGCAGGGTGGCTGTGGCTTGGTGTGGAAATGGGGAACTTGGGAAGGGGGTTTCTACATGGAAAGAGAAACAACAGGGAACGGTCTTTAGGTACCACCCACCCCTCCAAGTGAATCACTGCAGTGTCAGCCCTGCACCGATTCCACGAATTGCCAAACAGGATGAGGTAAGGCACAAGCCTTGCCCCCCCCTCCAGCTACCCCCGCGCGCAGAAGGGCGCATCCCTGCGCGAGGTGCACCACGCAGCCCCCCGAGGCCTCAGCTGAGGGGTTGACGTCACCCTTCTGCATTGAGCTTCAAGGACTGGGAGCAGCACTGGTTAGATGGGGAGTAGAGTTGGGGCGCTATTGCTGTCACCAAGTGGCGTGGGTCTACCCCCAGGACTCTATGGATTGGGTTCGCGCAATAACAGACCAGATGAAGAGCGGAGGGGTGGAGGGGAGTGGGAAAAGGGTCGTAAGACCCACCTCTTGGGTCCCCGGGGAAGCTCAAAGGAGCCTAGTTTATGTAAGACCCTCTCCCCTCAGTGCGTCTCCGCGCGACGGCAGCTCCCTCTCCCCATCAGTGCGCTTGGGGGGCTCTGGTCGCCCTTCCCCAGCCAGGCAGGCACAGGGCTCCTGGTACCTCCCTCTCGCAGCCCCGCGGGGTTGGGAATAACCGGGAATCTGGGATCAGAGGCGGTGCTCCCGCGCCCTCTCCCAGCCAGGTTAGCTCCTAGAGGCACCGCGAACAGGCTGGTAAGGGAGGTCGGGGAGGGGTGTCCAGAGAGGGAAACCGAAGAATAAACCCGCAACTTTCCCTAGAGCCTGACCCTATCCCGCGAGCTTAAAAAAATAAATCAGTGCATTAAAACAAATTTGGGAAAGGTCGACAACCTGCGGTCACCGCCACCACGCAGCCCCTTGCAGCCTGCACCGGGGCGGGGTCCAGGGTCCGAGCAGCCCCAAGCTTGCACCCCGCCATCCTGCAGCCCCAGCCCAGCCCCCTGAGCCTATCTCCTTAAGGAGGGGACCGAGATGAGATTTTTGGTTTGGGTTTTTTCCCCCCCTCTTCCTTTCTCCGAGCATCACTACGGATTGACGGCCGGAGGCCCGGCCACCCGCCCGGCGTGGCCACTCACCCAGAAGACGAAGGAGTAGATGATGAGGAGGGTTTTGAGACAGGTTATCACAGGTTTGGTCTCCATTCTCCTCGATGCCATACTACAGAGCTCCGGCGGCGGCGGCGGCGGCGGGCTGCGGGCGGGCGCGCGGGAGGGGGAAGGAGGCGGGGCGGGGCGGGGCGGGGGCGCGTGCCGCGAGAGGCCCCGTGCGCGCGCAGACGAGGCCGTGCGCGTGCGTGAGCGCGCACTCTGCGGGGCGCCGATTTAAGGATCGGGCGGGCAGCGACTGCGCATGCTGAGAAGGCGGCCCGCGCAGGCAAGACCGCGCAGGCTCAGACCCCCAGGCCAAGAGCCGGGCAGGGCCGCGGGGAGGGAATGGAGGAGCTTGGGGGCAGGGTCGGAGGTCAGCGCAACCTCTTCCAGGCCGCCGTGGGCACGTAAGTTTCTGCTCGATGCACAGTAGGGCTTTACATTTGCAGGGATATCTGCACCTGGCGACACGAGCTTTATTGGTATCCCCGAAAAGCAGTCACGTTTCTCCATTTAGGCGCCCCACCAGGCCTTTTCAGATGGAAGTGGCCCCACAGTCGTGTCCTTGGAACAAGCCGGCCTTGTCTGTGCCAGGAACAGACTGTGACAGGTGGCCAGAGATACAGCTGGAGGGATGGTCAGGAACCTGGGAGCTCAGACACCCCAAACCCTGGCCACGACAGGAAGACCATTTTTTAGAGGTCCTCGTGTGAATTTTGCAAATGATGCCGAACGACAAGTTTCTATATGAGGGTACCATTCTTTCTGCACATAAAATGTTTAGCAGATAATAGAAAAAAATGTTTAAAGTGCCTAAGAACCATTTTTCCCAACCTAACAAGTTCAAACCACCTCACACCCAGGAAAGAGAGAGCTGTATCGATGAATGGATAAAGATGTGGTCCATATATACAATGGAATTACTCAGCCATCAGAAAAGATGAATACCCAACTTTTACATCGGCATGGATGGGACTGGAGGAGATTTATGCTAAGTGAAATAAGTCAAGCAGAGAAAGTCAATTATCATATGGTTTCACTTATTTGTGGAACATAAGGAATAACATGGAGGACATTAGGAGAAGGAAGGGAAAAATGGGCGGGGGTAATTGGAGGGAGAGATGAACCATGAGAGACTATGGACCTGAGAAACAAACAGGGTTTTAGAGGGGAGGGGGGAGGGGGGATAGGTTAGCCCGGTGATGGGTGTTAAGGAGGGCACGTACTGCATGGAGCACTGGGTGTTATACGAAAACAATGGATTGTGGATCACTACATCAAAAACTAATGATGTACGGTATGGTGACTAACATAACATAATAAAATTAAAAACTACAAAAAAAGCTGTATCAAGGTCAAAAAATAATGTTCAGAAACAATTCGGAAGTTCCTCAAAAAGCTAAACATAAAGATACCATATGACCCAGCAATTCTCCTAGATATATACCCAAGAGATATGAAAACATGTTCACACAAAAGCTTGTACAGGAATGTTCATAGCATTATTTATCGTAGCCCAAAAGCAGGAACAACTTTAATGTTCATCAGTTATGCATGGATAAACATAATGTAGTAAATCCATACAATGGAAAATTATTTGGTCACAAACAGGAATGAAGTACTTATTCATGCTGCATGTATGAACCTTGAAAATCTGCTGAGTGAATGAAGTAAGCGAGACACAAAAGACCGGTGTTGAATGATCCATTTATAGGCAACGTCCAGAATAGACAGATCCACAGAGACAGAAATAGAGGTTGGGGGGGGGCAGGGATAAGGAGTGACTGTTAATGAGTAGGGGGTTTCTTTTTGGAGTGACAAAAATATTCTGGAATTCGATAGTGGTAATGGTTGCACAGTTTTGTGAACCTACTAAAAACCACTGAATTGTACACTTTAGAAGGGCGGCTTTTATGACATGTGAATTATATCCCAATAAAAGAATAATGTACACTCCACCCAGATTTCCTGTGGCTGGTTTGTAGGGGAACACACAGTACAGATTCTGTGGGAGATTTAGCTTGATTCCTGAGAGATTCTGCAGTCAAAATAGCAACGCTATCACAGGCTAACTCTATCGTGGATGATGACAAGGACACCTTTTGCGAAAGAGTAAAAAACAGTCAATAGGCTTGAGGAAAGCCTGCCAAGGTCAGTTGTTGCAGGAGTAATTATTACCTCCAGTAAGTTGTACATGGTCCCAGGTCAGTGAGGTCATTGTATAAACAGGACACAAACAGGAGGAAGAGGAGAACCTGCTTAAGGAAATGATCAACCATAACAAAAGGATCTGTGGGCATAGAGGGGAGTGGAGAGGAATATGGGTGCAGGTGAAAAAAGATTAGGAACAGATTGGCAAGTGTTCTGTTTTAAAGGAAGTTCCCGCACCATTATTCTCAACGCTGGTTACTCATTTGGACCACCTGGAGAGCTTATTTAAAAAAAGCAAAAAACTATAACTACCTGTGCCCAGTCCCAGGTAGCCTGAATCATTTGGTCTCAGCAGTTTCTAAGTTCTTTAGGTGGTCCTAATAGGAATCAAGAGTTGAAGGATACTGTCCCTATTGCAATGAGCTTAAACCCAACTTCAGAAAGGAGTTTTCTCCTACATTTTTACAGTCCCCAGGAAGCAGCAGGAAAAGGATACTGAACACTTCAAACCCAGTGGCTACGCTTAGCCTCAAAAGATCTTGCCCATGCATAATTACCCTGTAAAGGAGTCAGAAATCTCAATTTTCAACCTAACGGACACTGCTGAGCATCATAGATAATTTTATGAGTTAACAAATGATATTCACAGATGGTGCCCATCAGCTCAACTATTTCAGTTTGGAGCTTTCTGGGGATAACTTTTAGGTCCAGATTCTTGAAAACTTGGACTGTTCTAGGAAAAATAGATTATTTAAATGTAAAGATAAATATGAATATTCGATAATGTAAATAATGGGTAAATTTACATAGCTTATCGCTAAATCCTTGCTACTCAAATTGTGGTCTGGGTGATTTCATAGGGTGACAAATCATCCCAATTTTCCCAACACTGAGGGGTTTCCTTGTACTCTGGATTTTCATTGCTAAAGCCAGGAAAGTCATTGGCAAACCAGAACAAGTTGGTCACCCTACCCTTGAACCTGGCATCAACTGGGAGAGCTTGTTGAAAATGCAGAACCTCGGGCCCCCCTCCAAGTCCATGTTAACAAGATGCACAGTAATGTCTGTCAGTTTGTCATGGATTGAATTGTGTCCCCCCAAAAGATATGTTGAAGTCCCACCTTCAGTACCTCAGAATGTGACCCTACTTGGAAATAGGGTTGTTGCAGATGCAATTATTTAAGCTGAGATGAGGCCATACTGGAGGAGGGTGGGCCCTTAATCCAGTATGACTGATGTCCTTAAAAGAAGAGACATGAGGAGGGGTCCATGTGAAGGCACAGGGACACACAGGGGAAGGGCACGTGGCCAATCGGAATGACACAGCTGCAAGTAAGCCGAGGAACGCCAAGGAGTGGAAGAGGCAAGAAACAATTCTCCCCAGTCTCAGGGGGACCATGGCCCTGCTGACACTGTGATCTCAGACTTCTGGCCTCCAGATCTGTGAGGGAGTAAATTTCTGTCATGCAAGCCACCCATTTTTGTGGTACTTTGTTAGAGCAGCCACGGGAGACTAATAACATGCCTAAGAGTCACTGATGTCCGGTTACTCAAAATAGAACCACAGCGACCATATCCCCCAGCAATTCCATTGCCAGGTAGATACCCCAAAGAATTGCAAACAGGTGTACAAACAAAAACTTGTACATGAATGTTCACAGTAGCACTAGTTACAGTAGCTGAGCGGGGGAAACAGCCTCAGTGTCTACCAGCTGACGAACAGATCAACAAAACATGGTCTCTGCATACGGTGGAATATTATTCAGTCATAAAAAGGAGTGAAGTGCTGACACATGCTACAACGTGGATGAATCTTGAAAATATACTGAGTGAAAGAAGCCAGACACACAGCCCACATATTGTATTATTACTACATTTGTATGAACCATCCAGAACAGGCAAGTCCAGAGAGACAGGAAGCAGATTAGTGGTTGCCTGGGGCTGGGGGGAGGGGTAATGGGAAATGACTGCTTGGTAGTTCCAGGGATTTCTCCCGAGGTGGTGAAAAAGTTCTGGAGCTAGACAGTGGTGATGGTTGTACAACATTGTGAGTGTACTTAATGCCACTGGATCGTACACTTTAAAATGGTTAAAATAGTAAACTGCGTGTGTATTTTATCACACACATAACCACAGCAAGTCCAAAGGCCCTGAGGCCTGAAGGAATGCTGCATTTGGAGAGCTGACAAAGTCGGTGAGGCTCAATAGAAGGGGCAAAGATAGTATACAGGAGGCTAGAGAGAGGTCAGCCCATCCAGGTCCTATTAGACAATAATAAGAATTTTAGTATTTTGCCTAAAGTAAGGGGAGCTTTTGATTTTGATTTGCTTTAAATTCAGCAGTACTTCAAGGAGAACTGGACTGCCACCAAAGCACCTACCTGGTCCCTGCTACCATCACCCCCTCAATCTGTTGTTCACACAGCCACCAGAGTGATCTTGTTCAAACACAAATCATATCATGGCACTCTCTTGCTTAAAACCCTCCAGTGGCTTCCCATCATTACACAAAGAATCAAATTTCAACCCTCTACCCTGACTTAGCAAGCATCCAGGAGCTGGCTCCAACGTCCTTTCCCATTATTCTCTCTTTACCCCTGTGCTTCAGCTGCTCCGGCCTTCTTTCTGTTCTTCAATCAGACTTTGTTCCACCTGAAAGACTTCATGCTGGCTGGTCCTATCATTAGAATGCTTGCTCCCTTCCTTCCTGCCATTCAGATCTCAGTATAG
The DNA here is from genome assembly GCF_004348235.1 of Phoca vitulina. Lineage (NCBI taxonomy): Eukaryota > Metazoa > Chordata > Mammalia > Carnivora > Phocidae > Phoca > Phoca vitulina. Next base: position 11,861,560 of record NW_022589738.1, on the reverse strand, counting down.
TTGTCACCTCCTCAGAAAGACCATTTCAGGTGAAAATAGCCACCCAGTCCAAAATAGCCAATATAGTCACTATATGCTCTAATTCCTTACATTGCACTTAACCTACCATTTTCTTATTCATGTTTTTGTTTTGTTGTCTACCTCTCCCATCAAGCTCCACATGGCAGCTGTTTCTGTCTATTGTATTCACTGTTGTATCCCTCCCCCCACCTAGATGCAGTAGCAAATCAGAAAATGTTGACCAAATGGATGGTATGTAATAGTCACTCAGGAGATGATTGTTGACTAATTGAAGAAGGGTGGGATATTTGAAATGGACCTTGAAGTACAAATAAGATAATGATGTTGTTTCGGGAAAGGAGAGGGACATCATTACAGGCTAGGGTGCAGCATGAACAAAAGCAGAATGCTTACTCGGAAGAGTGGCGAGGTGCACCAGAGGACCTAGAGTAGGAAAGGATGCAGAAATGCAGGGCTGTGATGGGGGAGGGCCTTGCTCAGGCCAAGTTACACTTTCTGGCGTAGGCAGTAGAGCGCAGTGAAGGGTTCCTCAGTAGGAGTGACATGATCCGACCTGTGTTTCCGGGGAGGTAATTTTGGAGTTAGGAGGTAACTACAGTCACCTGCCTGGGAGCTAATGAAGGCTGGACCTCAGAAGTGGCAGTGAGACTGGAGGAGGCACCGGAGAGGTACATCTCAACTCCAGCTACACAAAAGTCCTCTAGAGAGCTTGTAGACTCACAGATGGACTCCGGACAGATGGTGGCAGGAGCAGCGGGGGCCCAGAGATTCTGATTGACTTAGTCTGTGGTGAAGCCAGAGGAATCAGTATTTTTTTAAAAGCTCCACAGATGCCCTAGCTGGGATTGAAAGCCCGGGGGCAGATAAACTGTTTAGGAATAGAATAGACAAGAGGCACCTGGGTGGCTCAGTTGGTTAAGCATCCAACTCTTGATTTTGGCTCAGGTCATGATCTCAGGGTCCTGAGATCAAGCCCTGTGTCAGACTCCGTGCTGGGCGTGGAGGCTGCTTAAGATTCTCTCTCTCCCTCTTCCTCTGCCCCTCCCCGCTAAAAAATAGATCAGCCCTCAGGACTGAGTGAATTTGGGTAATGAAGGAAAAGGAAGAACTGAATATGACTTTTAGTTTGAGTAAACTTGGAGGGCAGCTTTTAAAATGAATAATCCCAAAATACGGTACATCCAAGCAAGGGACTGGCTTACAGTATTACAAAGTATGTGTATGAAGAACTTTTTAGTCACAAAGGGAAATTTTTTTTTTAATTTTATTTATTTGTGAGAAAGGAGAGAGAGAGAGAGAGGGCATGCGAGCATGAGCATGGTGAGGGGCAGAGGGAGAGGGAGAAGCAGACTCCCTGCTGAGCAGGGAGCTCGATGGGGGGCTCGATTGTAGGACCATACAATCATGACCTGAGCCGAAGGCAAATGCTTAACTGACTGAGCCACCCAGGCACCCTGGGAAATTTTTGTTCTAATAAGAAAAAAGTCATAGAAAAATATGCAATATGCCCTCAACTGTGTAAGAACATGTAGAAAAGAAATTAGAATAAAATGTGTATAAAATTGGGGCATCTGGCTGGCTTAGTAGGTAGAGCATATGAATCTTGATCTCGGAGTCCTGAGTTCAAGCCCCACATTGGGCATAGAGATTACATATTAAAAATGTGTATAAAATTTTCACACCGGTAGCTCTGGGTGGTGGGGTTAATGAATGACTTAATTTCCTCTTTTTTTATATTTACTATCTTTCCTAGAATTTTGAAATGAGCATATATAACATTTATAATGCAAAAGGAGAATATTTACAAAGGAATCCCTCCCAAAAGATGAAAACACTAAAGTTGTAGGACTTAATGGGAGGGGGAGGATCTTGAACTGTTTGAAAACTTGCTGAGATGAAATTTGGGTGTATGTGCATTCATCTAAATTTTTCTATTTGTGTGTTTCCAGGGTCCCGCCCTACCTGAACACAAAGATGATTTTACCCTGGGTATCAGAAATACCTACAGGAGTGACACTGCACCTGCTAAAGGTATGTTTGCAAAAGCCACTCGGGAAAGCACTCAGCCAAAGAGAGGAGAAAACTGAAGTTTGCAAATTTGGTTTAAGGAGCCTTCATAAGCATCAGAGGGTTAGGTTTGTTCTGAGGACAGCTCCATAGGACATGGATGAGGATGTGGGATGAATGATGCCTTTTCCTCATACGGATTTACCCCCGAGCCTGGGGGAAAAGCACGTTAAAAAAAAAAAAAAAAGCTAAATGAGAAAAAAATTTCATAAAGATACTGGGGGCACAAAGTTTTGTAACCAGTATAGCATGCTGAACAAAAAATTAGCAGGGACAAAGGGTACTCTTCTCATTCCAACCACCAGGCAGTTGAATGTCTGAGAACATGGGGTGGAAACATAAGACGTTCAGACAACTTCCTCAAACAGCACAAGCTAAAATGAAGGAAAAGGTCAACAGCACTTAGTAACAGGACTACATTTGTGACACTGTAGTAGCAGTACTAGGTGATAGGTAGGAAGGCCAGATTTATAAATTCAAGTGCCACCTCCCTTTACACTTGGGGACTTCCTGAACATGTTGGGAGGAATTTGAGAGGGGTTGAAGTTCTTCAGTTTGGTTTGGTTTGGTTTGGTTTATTCCTTCTCTAGGATTTTGCCCTACAAAAATAGATAGGTGTACAAAATATACCTATAAGATCACTAATTGCAAAATTCATTATTGAAAGAGTAAAAAATGGAAACAGTACAAATATTCATCAATAGTGTTTTGCCATTTAGTCATTTATTCTACAAAATTTTGGAGCACCCGCTATTTGCCAGGCACTTTTGTAAGCACTGGGGATAGAGCTATGACCAAACCAAACCAGGTCCCTGTCCTCAGGGAGTGTGTACTCTACTGGAGAAGATGAACCATAAAAAAAATTTTAGCGTATCTATACCATAGGATTCTATGATACAGGTTTTTAATACTAGATACATTCAGCTGTATTAAAACAAAAGGTTCTTCAAGATATAATACATAATATATAATTTTTACTTATAAAAACAACTTAGAGAATAGAATTATAATCCTCTATAAATATAAAAATAAAGTGTATTAGAGTGTTCATATGAAAAAATCAGGATGAAAATACATGACAATCTTTGAGCAGTGAGTTGTATTACAATGGAATTTCATCACTGAAAATGCTTATTTGATTTTTTTACAAGAAATATTATATTTATAGTAAAAAAATAAATTATTAAAAAGAAACACTGTATATAGAGGCTAAACCCTAGAAACATTTTTTAAAAAAGTTGTTATTGGGATCTCATATTTATCCTGCAGCTATTGGACATAGGGAAATGCAGATAAAACTTTTGTGTATTTGGGGATACAATACAAAAATGTATACAAAAATGTACAAAAATGTATAATTATGACTTAAGAATAATCCCTTCAGATCTCAACCAAATGAGAATACATATTACATCTTTTTTATCCATTCATCTATAGATGGACACTTGGGTTGCTTCCATATTTTGGCTATTGTAAATAATGCTGCAATAAACATAAGGGTGCATATATCTTTTTGAATTTTCTTCAGGTTCGGTTGTGGAATTACTGGATTATATGGTAATTCTCTTTTTAATTTTGGGGGGAACCTCTATGACTGTTTTCCACAGTGGCTACACCAATTTGCATTCCCACCAAGAGTGCACAGCCTTCCTTTTTCTCCACATCCTCACTCAAACTTGTTATATCTTGTCTTTTTGATATTAGCCATTTAGACTGGTGTGAGGAGATAGTTCATTGTAGTTTGATTTGCATTTCCCTGATGATGAGTGATGTTGAGCATTTTTTCATGTGTCTGTTGGCCATCTGGATGTCTTCTTTGTAACAATATCTATTCAGGTCTTCTGCCCATTTTTTTAACTGGATTGTTTGGTGTTTTTTTTGGTGTTGAGTTGTAGTTCTTTATGTATTTTGGATACATATACATAAGGATACCCTTATCAGATATATCATTTGCAAATACCTTCTCCCATTTAGTAGGTTGCCTTTTCATTTTGTTGATGGTTTCCTTCATGTGCAAAAGCTTTTTATTTTGGTGTAGTCCTAGTGGTCTATTTTTGTTTTTGTTTTCCTTGCCTGAGGAGACATATCTAGAAAAATGTTGATAAGCTAATGTTAAAGACATTATTATCTATGTCTTCTTTTATGAGTTTTATGGTTTCAGATCTCACATTTAGGGGTTTAATGCATTCTCAGTTTATTTTTGTGTCTGGTGTAAGAAACTGGTTCAGTTTCATTCTTTTGCATGTAGGTGTCCAGTTTTCCCAACACCATTTATTGAAGAGAATGTCTTTTTCCCATTGGATATTTTTGTCTCCTTTGTCATAGACTAGTTGAACATATAGATGTGGGTTTACTTCTGGGATCTCTATTCTGTTCTGTTGATCTATGTGTCTATTTTTGTGCCAGTACCATATTGTTTTATTATAGCTTTGTAGTATATCTTAAAATCTAGGATTGTGATATCTCCAGCTTTGTTCTTCTTCCTCAAGATTGTTTTGGCTATTTGGGTTTTTTTGTGGTTCTATATAAATTTTGGGGTTATTCTATTTCTGTGAAAAAAATGCTATTGGTATTTTAATAAGGGGTTGCATTGAATCTCTAGATTGCTTTGGGTAGTATGGACATTTTAACAACATTAATTCTTCCAATCCATGAGCATGATATAGCTTTCCATTTGTTTGCATCAGCCTCAGTTTCTTTGATCAGTGTTTTATAGTTTTTAAAGCACAGGTCTTTCACTGCCTTGGTTAAGCTTATTCCTGGGTATTTTATTCTTTTTGGTGAAATTGTAAATGGAATTGTTTTCTTAATTTCTCTTTCTGCTACTTCATTATTAGTGTTAGAAATGCAACAGATTGGGACGCCTGGGTGGCTCAGATGGTTAAGCATCTGCCTTCGGCTCAGGTCATGATCCCAGGGTCCTGGGTCGAGCCCCACATCAGGCTCCCTGCTCAGCGGGGAGTCTGCCTCTCCCTCTCCCTCTGCCTGCAGCTCCCCCTGCTTGTGCTCTCTCTCTGTCAAATAAATAAATAAAATCTAAAAAAAAAAAAAAGAAAAGAAATGCAACAGATTTCTGTATGTTAATTTTGTATACTGAAACTTTACCAAATTTATTCTAATAGTTTTTTGGTGGAGTCTTTAGGGTTTTCTATGTCATCTGCAAATAGTGGCAATTTTACTTCTTCCTTACCAATTTTGATGCTTTTATTTCTTTTTCTTGCCTGATTGTTGTGACTAGGAATTCCAGTACTATGTTGAATAAAAGTGGTGAGAGTGGACATCCTTGTTTGGTTCCTGATCTTAGAGGAAAAGCTCCCAGTTTTTTCATCATTGTGCATGATGCTACCTGTGGGTTTCTCATATATGGCCTTCAGTAAGTTGAGGTATGTTCCTTGTAAACTCACTTTGTTGAGGGTTTTTATCATGAATGGATGTTGAATTTTATCAAATGAGTTCTCTGCATCTATTAAGATGATCATATGATTTTTATCCTTCATTTAGTTAATGTGGTATTCACCTTGATTGATTTGCAAATATTGAACCATCCTTGCATCCCTGGAATAAATTCCACTTGATTGTAGTAAATGATCCTTTGAATGTATTGTTGAATGCAGTGTACTAATATTTTGTTGAGGACTTTTGTATCTGTGTTCATCAGGGATATTGTCCTGTAGTTTTCCTTTTTGTATTGTCTTTGGTTTTGGTATCAGGGTAATGCTGGCCTTGTAGAATGTATTTGGAAGCTTCCTTCCTGTTCTATTTTGTGGAGTAGTTTGAGGAAAACAGGTAGTATCTCTTTTTTAAATGTTTTGTAGAATTCACCTGTGAATCCTTCTGGTCTCAGAATTCTGTTGGGAGTTTGTTGATTACTGATTCAATTTCATTGCTAGAAATTGATCTCTTCAGATTTCCTATTTCTTTCTGATTCAGTTTTCAATGATTGTATGGTTCTAGGGATTTATCCCTTCCTTCTAGGTTGTCCAATTTGTTGGCATATAATTTTTCATAGTAGTTTCTTTTTTTTTTTTTTTTTTTTTTTTTTTTTTTTTTTTTTTTTTTTTTTAAGATTTTATTTGCAAGAGAGAGAATGAGAGACAGAGAGCACGAGAGGGAGGAGGGTCAGAGGGAGAAGCAGACTCCCCGCTGAGCAGGGAGCCCGATGTGGGACTCGATCCCGGGACTCCAGGATCATGACCTGAGCCGAAGGCAGTCGCTTAACCAACTGAGCCACCCAGGCGCCCTTCATAGTAGTTTCTTATAATCCTTTGTATTTCTGTGGTTTCAGTTATTAGTTCTCCTCTTTCATTTCTGATTTTATTTATTTGGGTCCTCTCTTTTTGCTTGACAAATCTGGTTTAAGATTTATCAATTTTGTGCACTTCTTCAGAGAACCAGCTCTTTGTTTCATTGATCTTTTTTATTTTTATTTTTTTTAGTCTCTATTTCATTTATTTCCACTCTGATCTTTATTCCTGACTTCCTTCTACTAACTTTGGGCTTTATTCTTCTTTTTCTAGCTCCTTTCGGTATAAGGTTACATTGTTGGAAATTTTTCTTGTTTCTTGACTTAAGCCTATATTGCTATAAATTTCCCTCTTAGAGCTGCTTTCACTGCATGCCAAAGATTTTAGACTGTTGTATTTTCATTTTCATTTATCTCCATGTGTTTTATTAATTTCCTCTTTGATTTCTTCATTGACCCATTGGTCAATGTAGCATGTTGTTTAGCCTCCACATGTTTGTGTTTCTTCCAGTTTTTTTTTTTTTTCTTGTAATTGATTTCTAGTTTCATACTGCTGTGGTTGGAAAAAATGCGTGATGTGATTTAAATCTTCTTAAATTTATTGAGACTTGTTCTGTGGCCTCACATGTGATCCATCCTGGAGAATGTTTTATGTGCACTTTTAATGACATTAGTAAGGTTATAGACTGCTGGGTTTCTATTCAGTGGTAGCAGGACCTCCAAAAGAGGTGGCAATAGTACCTCTCATAGGTCAGCATCAAGTGTGAGCTTGTGGCCTCCAGCTGAAAAGTGGTAGCAGCTTTCTAGTCCCTAGGTAAGACACACTGTGATCATTTGTTTGTAAAACTGGACAAAATCCTTTCTCTTCCTATTTCCATGCCCTTTTGCCATGTGATTTTGAAGCTCTTCCCATAAAAAGTGGAATCTATTTCTCCACTCTTTGAATCTGGGCTGGCCTTGTTCCTTACTTTTAACAACAGAATGCAGAGAAAGTAGAATTATGATGGTCCCAAGCCTAGGCCTCAGGGGAACTCATCCTTCTGCTCACTCTCTGGAGCCTCATGACTGCTAATGGAATAAGGCCATGCTAGCCTGCTAGAGAATGAGAAACCATGTGTGTCAGAGTCTAGCCAGCCCTCCTGTCCCAGCTGAGGTCTCAAATCTGTAAGGGAGCCCAGCCAAGATCAGCAAAGCCAATCCACAACCAACCACAGATGTATTAGGGACCTCTACTGAGACCAGAGAACTGCCTAGAGGAGCCCAGCCTAAATTGCTGACCACAGAATTTTTTCCTAAGTAACTGGTTTTATACCTGTAAATTTGCAGTGGTTTGTTACATAGCAATAGCTAATTAAACACACCTTTTTCCTTTTTTTTGCACTTTTTATATCTTTGTGGCAAATCATTAGCATTAAGTTGTTTCTGCATTAAATGTATAGAGTAATTTCTGTTTGCTTGACTTGATACTCTTACAAATGCTACATGTCTGAAGAATGGAATTCTCTGCAGCCATCAAATTAATGTTGTAGAGAATACTTTGATACAGAGAAATTCCCATAGTATGTTCTTGGTGAAAAAAATGAAATTGTAAAAAATATATATAGTATGATGCCAATTTGGAGACACAAACACACACACACACAGTGATAATTATTACCTCATGATCTGATATCTTTATATTTTGTGATATTTCTTTTATTTTTTACATCTTCTGCATTTACTAAATGTTCTATGAAAGCATGTATTTCTTTTATAATTAGAAAAAATTTCACATTGCTTATTTCTCAGGACATCTAGATTGATATTTGGGTTGGGGGAGCCGTGATACCTTCTGTAACTCCCTCTTTAGCAATATATTCAAAATGACTTTTTTTTTTAAATAGGTGACAAGAAACCAGTGTCTTACCTCTGCTAACAGTATTCTAAGCTAGGTTGCAGTCACTCCTGTTGCCCAATAATCCATAATCCTGCAGTAGCGTCTGAAGTGGGACATAAACCATTTTTTTCTTTCTGTCCTCTTCCTAAATATTCTAAGTCACCTCACCACATAGCAGCTGCTGAAACATCCTCTTGACATGCATCCCCTAGATGTGTCCAGCTCTAGATAATTCACTCAGCAGATATATGAATCTTTGGTTACTGCTAATCTTTTATTAAAAGGATTTCATGCTCTTACACTGACCCCAATACCTGTGATAAATACTGTGTTCCTGTGACGTAAAAGATATAATTGATGGAGACTTGGCTCGGAAGAATTCAGCCAAAAAGATGATAGTTTTAGGTATCCAGGTTCTGTGCAGTGGTTTTTGTTTTTGTTGTTTACCATTTTTAATCATTTATATCATAATGTTTATTGGACCCTATTTTTGAAATCCAAAGATTAATTAGTGTTTATTGACTCCTGTAAGACTATTTTCTACATAATGGTGATTAATCTATTTTAATTTAGATTCATTTATTAGAGAATTATCTTTGATTGTACCTTAATAAACCAATATATAAAAATGAGTCCATTGAAATTCCTTCTATCTAGTAGTGATATGTACTTTAGACAGTCGAGCATGCAGATGCTCTATAACCCAGGCCAGAGCCCCATCTTATTTAAATGTACAAGTGGCGACATTTAAGGTGAAGACCAGGCCAGCATGGCTAAAGCAGAGCAGAAGATTGAGCTGCTTATTGAGGAGTTAACCTCTGAATTCAGTTGACATGCATAACCCTGGCTCTAAACATTTTTTATTAGAATTATCCCCATCAGTCAGCTGCTGGCTTCCAATAATTGGCTTATTTCATGATCATAATTAGAAACATGTCCTGATCAACTGTTTGGCATCAGAATTTGAACACAAGCAGTCTGGTGTAGGAGCCTGAACTCGTGACAGTAGATTTTGGAGTCAGGCTGCCTGGGTTTCCTTCTGGCCTCTGCCATTTACCAGTCTCCACATCTGTAAAATAAGGCTATTAATAGTACCTACCTTATTGTCTTTATATGAGGCAGTGTATGTGAAGTGTTTGAAATAGTTCTGGCATAGGACTGCTCAATAAATGTTAGTCGTCATTGTGAGAACACTGCACTGCCTTCTAATTATGAAAGTTTAGATCTAAAAGAGACCTCAAAGATGATTAAGTTCACTGTTTTTCAACTGCAATTCACAACCTCTTAGTGGATTTTGAAATCAGTTTAAGGGCTTACCTCTGTCATTTAATAAAGCACATAAGAATATAATAAAATAGAGATTATCAAAGTGCATTGCATGTAATAAGGGTAAGTGTTGTTTCATGAAACATTTGTTTTAGAATGATAGCAGATATGATTGATGCTCTGCCCACATCCCCTCAAGTCTCTTTTGCTGGTTCTGCCCATTCCTCAGTGTCTCTGTGCCTTTCTCTTAAAGAATCTTCCCTCTGGTTCTTCAGAAAACTATTCTTCCACTACTGGAGATATATTAGCCTAATATATTTCTATTATTTATCTGTTGCTGCATAACAAATTTTTCAAAAACCTGGTAACTTAAAATGACATTTATTTATTATTATTATTATTTAAGATTTTATTTATTTATTTGAGAGAGAGAGAGAGAGCCAGAGAAAGAGAGCATGAACAGCGGGGAGGGGCAGAGGGACAAGCAGACTCCCTGCTGAGCAGGGAACCCAACACAGGGCTTGACCCCAGGACCTGGATATGATGACCTTAGCCGAAGGCAGATGCATAACTGACTGAGCCACCCAGGAGCCCCCAAATGACAAACATTTATTATCCTGCATAATTTCTGAGGGTCAGGAATCCAAGAGCAACTTAGCTGGGTGGTTCTGGCCCGGGGTGTCTCATGAGAGTACAGTAAAACTCTTCAGTTGGGGCTGCAGTCATCTCAAGGTTTGAGTGGGGCTGGAGGCTCTGCCTTCAAACTTACTCATGTGGCTGTTGATAAGCCTCAGTTCATTGCCGCCTGTGGGCTGAAGACCTTAGTTCCTTGTTATGAGAGTCTGTGTCATGGGCCTCTTCATAGGACTGCTCATAAAATGAGACCTTGCTTCCGCCAGAGGCAGTGATGTAAGAAAGAGAGAATCCAGGATGGAAGCCCCAGCCTTTTATATCTTAATCTCAGAAGTGACATACACTTCTGCTGTATTTTATTGGCTACACAGACCAAGTGTGAAACAGTATTAGGAGGGAACTACACAAAGGTGTGAATACCACAAGACAGGCATCATTGGGAGCCACCTTTGGGGACTGGCTACAACAAGTACTGTGGGCTGAAATGCCTGGACGTTACATCTTCCTGGTGACCTGTAACCAGTGACTTACTAGGACTGAAATGTGAAAGCCCAGCTCTCTTGCCTCAAGGCGAGTCAAACTCTGTGGTGTATTTTATGCTCCAGAGGTCCCCATGGGATCAGGCTGAGGCTGAGACTTCACCTGAAATCTTACCCTTCGTTGATTTCTGTCCCTTTCCTGCTGTGCCTCTTCTACTCCCGTACCAGTTACCAGTTGCTCCTGGAAGCACATCCTTGATAAATCACTTGCACTCGAATACTTATCTCAAGGTCTGCTTCTGGGAAATCCAACCTAGGGTAAGGTGGTGTGTGTGTATGTGTGCGTGTGTGCATGTGCACATTTTTATAAGTCGTGGTCAAAAACGTTGAATTAAAAAAGGAAACCCAACTCTGATCTATGTAAGTACTTTTATTTTACAACTGAGTAAACTGCTGCCCAGACAGGTAAAATGATTAACTCAAGATTGCCCAACCCTGAGTGGTTAGATGAGCCCTTGGTTTTTATTTTGACTTCCTGTGCTTGGCCTCTAGTTGTAAAATCATTTCCATTGGATTGAATTCCAACTGTGACGTTTGATAGTTATGTGACTTAAGTCACTTCAGTCCTTCTAGACCTTAGTCCCCTGATCTATAACACGGAAATAATAATTGCTCTGAGTAGAAAGAAGGTGGACAGAAATGAAATTAGGGCGCCTGGGTGGCTCAGTTGGTTAAGTGTCTGACTCTTGATTTTGGCACAGGTCATGATCTCAGGGTCATGGGCTCTGCACTCAGCAGGGAGTCTGCTGGAGATTCTCTCCCTTTCTCTCTCTCCCTCTCCCCCTCCTTGCTCTTCTCTCTCTCTCTAAAATAAATAAATAAATCTTTAGAAACAAAACAAAACAGGGGCGCCTGGGTGGCTCAGTCGTTAAGCGTCTGCCTTCAGCTCAGGTCATGATCCCAGGGTCCTGGGATCGAGCCCCACGTCGGGCTCCCTGCTTGGCGGGAAGCCTGCTTCTCCCTCTTCCACTCCCCCTGCTTGTGTTCCCTCTCTCTCTGTGTCTCTCTCTGTCAAAAAAAAAAAAGAAAGAAAGAAAGAAAGAAAGAAAGAAAGAAAGAAAGAAAGAAAGAAAAAAATGCAATCAAATTCAAGCTTCCTATTCACTGGCTAACCACCCCCCCAGTTTTTTTTATTGTAATATAATACACATAACAGGGGTGCCTGGGTGGCTCAGTCAGTTAGGTGTCTGACTTCGGCTCAGGTCATGATCCCATGGTCCTGGGATGTAGCCTCGCATCAGGCTCCCTACTCAGTGGGGAGCCTGCTTCTCCCTATGCCCCTCCCCCAGCTTGTGCTTGCTTTCTCTCTCTCTCTCTCTCTCCCATAAATAAATAAAGATTATTAAAATACATGTGACATAAAATTTACCACCATAGCCATTTTTAAGTATATAGTTCAGTGAATCTTGAGCAATCATCACCACCATTGTCTCTAGAACACTTTCATTTTGCATAACTAAAACTCTATACCCATTAAATGCTAACTCCCCATTTCCCCCTCCCTAGCCCCTGGCAACTACCATTCTACTTCTTGTCTCTATGACTTATAATTCACTGGCTTTTTGACCTTAAGAAAATAATGCATTTTCATTCTCTTTATCTTGGGTGAAAATAGACTAATACTTTCTAGTGTATAGCTTATCAAAATACCTGGTATATATGATCAGTGGTAGTTGAAAATACTATCATGTACATGGAAGAGCTTTGTAAACTATAAAGCACCATACAAATGTGTATTGTGGTTATTGTTATAACACTACACCTAAATAGGAGGCCAAATTCTGCTTATTCATCTGGGATTATGTATGAAAGCATTATAAATTGTTGATCAACCTCATGTCATTACTTAAACACAAATTATGTTAATAGTATCACCAAGCTTGTTTTCCTATTTTTCTTTGGAAAAAAAGCAAATCAAGTTTTCTTTATGGGCAAATAATCTGAAAAACCTTTTTCTAGTGATTTCTAGTGATTTTATATTTTAGGTAATTTTTAGATATGTGGAAAGCATAAAAAGATAAATTATAAATGTCCGAGGGGCACCTGGGTGGCTCAGTCATTAAGCGTCTGCCTTCGGTTCAGGTCATGATCCCAGGGTTTTGGGATCGAGCCCCGCATCGGGCTCCCTGCTCCGCGGGAGGCCTGCTTCTCCCTCTCCCACTCCCCCTGCTTGTGTTCCCTCTCTCGCTGTCTCTCTCTCTCTGTCAAATAAATAAATAAAATCTTAAAAAATAAATAAATAAAATAAATGTCCGAGTGTTTTAAGTTCCTTGTATCCCACAAACTGGTAATATTTCTGACAATAAGGTAGAATTTGATAATGTTCAGCCTCAAGGGACCCTTTTTCTTTGAGTAAAGAGGTGGAATGATTTTATAGTATGCATTAACATGAGCTTATCTCTCCCTTTAGAGCTACTGCCACTCTGTCCTGATGGGTCAAATGTTTCACATTTTTAAGAAGAAATAATTAAAAGGAAATGTATCGTGTAACACAAATTATAGGAGAAACCAGAAGAAAAGATGCTTAGAAATATAATAACTTGAGGCCTGTGTTTAGAAAGAACCTATTTGCACTTGGGTTAGCCTGTCTGCAAATTAGAAGAATGAACTTGCCTACACAGGGATAAAAATAAAGCCTGATTCTGGCTGAGGGACTATAAAACTAGTTTTCGTTTCTTTGTGTGTGTGTGGTTTTTTTTTTAGTTAAAAAACTGAGATCATTGAAAACTACGTAAAGGAACAAGCATCCATATACATTTCTACTGGAAAGGAGAATATATCTCTTATGAAAGGCAATTTGGCAATATTCATCAAAATGACACAGGCAGTTTTGGGCCCAGGGATTATACTTCTGAACATGTACATGTGTGCATGCACTTGCCACTTATTCTGGCAAGGGTTTCCTTCATAGCTGAATAGATTATATAGGCAATATAGGCTCTCTAAGCAGTTTGGGAGACTGGGAAACCTTTTACAGGCATTAAAATGCACATTCATATACCACACATGTGTACACACATGTATATAAGAAGATAAATATGCAAGGTTGTTCACTGGTGCTTTTTTATTTTGGTAATCCTTAAAAGCTTGGAAGCCACCTAATGTCCATCAAGTTAGGATTGGTTTAAGAAATTATGAAACATCGATACAATAAAATACTATGCATATATGAAAAGATTGAGGATGCTTTTATGTGTTGGTATGTTACAAATTCTAAAATATGTTATTAGTTTTAAAGATTTTATTTATTTATTTGAGACAGAGAGAGAGCATGAGCGGGGAGCAGGGGCAGAGAGAGATGGAGAAGCAAACTCCCCACTGAGCAGGGAGCCCAAGGCAGGGCTTGGTCCAAGGACTCTGGGATCATGACCTGAGAACAAGGCAGATGCTTAATGGACTGAGCCACCCAGGCGTGCCCCTAAAATATGTTATTAAGTAAAATTGGCAAGATTCAGTACAGTGCATATGCTAACTTTTGTGTGAAAAAGGAGGAAATACAAATATTTATGTTCAAATACTAGTAGGATAAACAAACAAGCAATCAAACAAAATACCCACTTTGTTGAAACTGGAGGTAAAACAATAAAATGCACATGTTCATTCTCCCCTTTGTATAAGGAAATGTATGAATAATTGAAAAAAAACCTGCTTCCCAACATTTGGATTTGTCTCTGAGAGTGTCAGACATCAGTCTCCCAAACCCAGAGGCACTTGCAAAACTGAGCAGCCCCCTTGAAGCCAATTATGTGTCTTCAAGATAGATGATGTGCTAAGGATTGAAAAACATTACTTTTATTCCATTCTTTTTGCAAGTCCTCGGGCACATGAATGTATTTAGAATTTACTGTTTTTTTCTCCTCCTTTGGGGACTCAGCCAAAAGTGAGGCAAAGACTTTCACTCCTATATACTCTTATATAATTTTACTTTTCACTAGCAGAATACAGAATTAAGCATATCATAAAATTGTCCTGCACATCTCACCACTTAGGTTAGAGGTTACCTCATTTAGTAAACCACAATTAAGCAATTATTCTTGTCCCAATATTCCCTGCCACACCTAGCACAGGGCCTCATTTAACAGGTGCTCAATAAATGTTTGCTGAATTGAACCACCTGCTTTATTTTACATTGATAGAAACAGCCAGATGCAGATAAAATGTTAAAACGATTTACATTTAAGATGTGAAATTAAAATCTAGAACTATTTTCCATTTGAAATAAGAAATGCTTATTTCAAAAGACCCCTTAGTTTATCATTTTAGAAAATATGCTCTTATGCTTTGATTCTCAATCCCTAGATAAGAGGCAAAACAATTTTCAATGCTACTGGAATGTAAACAAGTGTCAGGAACATGTATTAAATGTATTGATTTGGGGGGCGCCTGGGTGGCTCAGTCTTTGGCTCAGGTCATGATCCCAGGATCCTGGGATCGAGCCCTGCCTCCAGCTCCCTGCTCAGCGGGGAGCCTGCTTCTCCCTCTCCCTCTGCCCCTCCCCACCACTTGTGCTCGCTTGCTCTCTCTCTCAAATAAATCTTCAAAAACAAATAAGAGCTTGAAGTCCAGAATTGTGATGCCACCAGCTTTGCTTTTCTTTTTCAACATTCCTCTGGCTATTTGGGGTCTTTTCTGGTTCCATACAAATTTTAGGATTATTTGTTCCATTTCTTTGAAAAAAGTGGATGGTATATTGATACCATTGGGATTGCATTGAATGTGTAGATTGCTCTAGGTAGCATTGACATCTTCACAATATTTGTTCTTCCAATCCATGAGCATGGAATGTTTTTCCATTTCTTTGTGTCTTCCTCAATTTCTTTCATGAGTATTTTATAATTTTCTGAGTACAGATTCTTTGCCTCTTTGGTTAGATTTATGCCTAGGTATCTTATGGTTTTGGGTGCAATTGTAAATGGGATCGACTCCTTAATTTCTCTTTCTTCTGTCTTGTTGGTGTATGGGAATGCCACTGATTTCTGTGCATTGATTTTATATCGTGCCACTTTACTGAATTCCTGTATGAGTTCTAGTAGTTTTGGGGTGGAGTCTTTTGGGTTTTCCACATAAAGTATCATATCATCTGCAAAGAGTGAGAGTTTGACTTCTTCTCTGCCGATTCAGATGCCTTTTATTTCTTTTTGTTGTCTGATTGCTGTGGCTAGGACTTCTAATACTATGTTGAATAGCAGTGGTGATAGTGGACATCCCTGCCGTGTTCCTGACCTTAGGGGGAAAGCTCTCAGTTTTTCCCCCATTGCGAATGATATTCGCTGTGGGTTTTTCGTAGATGGCTTTCATGATATTGAGGTATGTATCCTCTATCCCTATACTCTGAAGAGTTTTGATCAAGAAAGGATGCTGTACTTTGTCAAATGCTTTTTCTGCATCTATTGAGAGGATCATATGGTCAATTACAAAGCTGTAATCATCAAGACAGTATGGTACTGGCACAAAAACAGACACATAGATCAATGCAACAGAATAGAGAGCCCAGAAATGGACCCTCAACTCTATGGTCAACTAATCTTCAACAAAGCAGGAAAGAATATCCAATGGACAAAAGGCAGTCTCTTCAACAAATGGTGTTGGGAAAATTGGACAGCCACATGCAGAAGAATGAAACTGGACCATTTCCTTACACCACACACAGCAGTAGACTCAAAATGGTTGAAAGACCTAAATGTGAGACAGGAGTCCATCAGAATCCTAAAGAAGAACACAGGCAGCAACCTCTTCAACCTCAGCCGCAGCAACTTCTTCCTAGAAACATCGCCAAAGACAAGGGAAGCAAGGTCAAAAATGAACTATTGGGACTTCATCAAGATAAAAAGCTTCTGCACAGCAAAAGGAACAGTCAACAAAACCAAAAGACAACCGACAGAATGGGAGAAGATATTTGCAAATGACATATCAGATAAAGGGCTAGTATCCAAAATCTATAAAGAACTTATTAAATTCAACACCCAAAGAACAAATGACCCAATCAAGAAATGGACAGAAAACATGAACAGACATTTCTGCAAAGACGACATCCAAATGGCCAACAGACACATGAAAAAGTGCTCAACATCACTCGGCATCAGGGAAATCCAAATCAAAACCTCAGTGAGATACCACCTCACACCAGTCAGAATGTCTAAAATTAACAAGTCAGGAAACGACAGATGTTGGTGGGAATGAGGAGAAAGGGGAACCCTCCTACACTGTTGGTGGGAATGCAAGCTGGTGCAGCCACTCTGGAAAACAGTATGGAGGTTCCTCAAAAAGTTGAAAATAGAGCTACCCTATGACCCAGCAATTGCACTCCTGGGTATTTACCCCAAAGATACAAATGTAGGGATCCGAAGGGGTATGTGCACCCCAATGTTTATAGCAGCAATGTCCACAATAGCCAAACTATGGAAAGAGCCAAGATGTCCATTGACAGATGAATGGATAAAGAAGATGTGGTATATATGTGCAATGGAGTATTAAGTGGCTGTCAAAAGGAATGAAATCTTGCCATTTGCAACGATGTGGATGGAACTGGAGGCTATTATGCTGAGCGAAATAAGTCAGTCAGAGAAAGACATGTATCATATGATCTCACTGATATGAGGAATTCTTAATCTCAGGAAACAAACTGAGGGTTGCTGGAGTAGTGGGGGGTGGGAGGGATGGGGTGGCTGGGTGATAGACATTGGGGAGGGTATGTGCTATGGTGAGCGCTGTGAATTGTGTAACACTGTTGAATCACAGACCTGTACCTCTGAAACAAATAATACATTATATGTTAAAAAAAAAAAAAAAAGAAGATAGCAGGAAGGGAAAAATGAAGGGGGGGAAATCGGAGGGGGAGACGAATCATGAGAGACTATGGACTCTGAGAAACAAACTGAGAGTTCTAGAGAGGAGGGGGGGTGGGGGGATGGGTTAGCCTGGTGATGGGTATTAAAGAGGACACGTACTGAATGGAGCACTAGGTGTTATACGCAAACAATGAATCATGAAACACTACATCAAAAACTAATGATGTAATGTATGGTGATTAACATAACATAATAAAATAAAATAAAATAAAATAAAATAAAATAAACAAGAGTATTGATTTGGTTTTTCAGGATATATTTAGTCATCTTGTATATTTTTTCTTTATTTTTTCTCCTGATGCAAGTTAGTAGTCAAGATATAATTGTGAAGCTTTCTAAAGTGACTAAATTATTGCCAGCTACTAGACAACTGCAATTGCCTTTTCAATTTCAAACCTTAGAAACAGAGCTTTTTCAGAGCACACCTTCTCATTAACTCAGTTTGTTTCAAATTTGGTGTGTTCCATGAACAAAATCAAATAATTGGTGATAGTTATACTATTG
Source organism: Phoca vitulina (assembly GCF_004348235.1). Taxonomy (NCBI): domain Eukaryota; kingdom Metazoa; phylum Chordata; class Mammalia; order Carnivora; family Phocidae; genus Phoca; species Phoca vitulina. Next base: position 11,843,563 of record NW_022589738.1, on the reverse strand, counting down.
AAAGCATAAAATCTAGGTTCCTGACTGGGAGAATGTTTACATACTAGAAGAAAATATTTGCAAATTATATATCTGATGAAAGTCTTATATCTAGAATATATAAAGAACTCTTACAACTCAATAATAAGACTAATAATTAAAAATGAGGAAAAGATTTGGATATTTTACCAAAGAGGACATATAACTGGCTAATAAGTATATGAAAATATGCTCAATCTCATTAGTCATTAGGGCAATGCAAATAAAAAGCAAAATGAGACACCACCCTGCATCCACAAGAATGGCTACAATCAGCAACAGACAGTAAAAAGTGTTAGGGCCAGGATGCCTGGGTGGCTCAGTCATTATGTGTCTGCCTTCAGCTCAGATCATGATCCCAGGGTCCTGGGATCGAGCCCCGCATCGGGCTCCCTGCTCGGTGGGAAGCCTGCTTCTCCCTCTCTCACTCCCCCTGCTTGTGTTCCCTCTCTCGCTGTCTCTCTCTCTGTCAAATAAATAAATAAAAATCTTTTTTAAAAAAGTGTTAGGGCCAACATAGAGAAATGATAACCTAATACAGATGAGCAGATTAAATGGTACAGCAACTTCGGAAGAATTTTATTCAGCAATAAAAAGGAACAAACGACTGATAGATGCTGCAACATTGATGAACCTCAAAAACACTTTGTGAAGGGAAAGCAGCCAAACAGAGAAGACTACATATTGTGCAAGAATTGGCAAATCTATAGAGACAGAAATTAGATAGCAGTTGCCACGGGCTGGGAGTAGGGATGGAGATTGACTAAAAGTGGGATTAACTGAAAGGAGGGTTCCTCTTGGGGTGGTGGGAATGTCCTAAAATTGGAGTTTTGGTGATGGTTACACACTGTAAATTTACTAAAAAAATTTAATCGCACACTTAAGTGAATTTTATGATATAAAATCATATCTCAATAAAGCTGTTAAAAATGTTTTGGGGGCACCTGGGTGGCTCAGTCGTTAAGTCTCTGCCTTTGGCTCAGGCCCTGATCCCAGGATCCTGGGATCAAGCCCTGCGTTGGGCTCCCTGCTCGGCGGCGGGAAGCCTGCTTCTCCCTCTCCCACTCCCCCTGCTTGTGTTTCCTCTCTTGCTGTGTCTCTCTCTGTCAAATAAATAAAATCTTTAAAAAATGTTTTAAAAATTTAGGTTATAGGTATTCTTTCTCATATTTTATCCTGACCTTTTTTCTTACTTAATTATAAAACTTAAATTTGAGAATGTGTTTGCATATCTTATTTTTATTTTTTTAAAGATTTTATTTATTTATTTGCCAGAGAGAGAGCGAGAGTGAGAGAGAGCACAAGCAGGGGGAGCCGCAGGCAGAGGGAGAAGCAGACCTCCTGCTGAGCAAGGAGCCTGATGTGGGACTCGATCCCAGGACCCTGGGATTATGACCTGAGCCAAAGGCAGGCACTTAACCGACTGAGCTGCCCAGTCGTCTCACATATCTTATTTTTAAATTAAGGAATATGTGTTCATTGATGAAAATTCAGAAAACATATGCAGGAAATATATAATTCTATTCCCTAATCTAAACACTGTCGATATTTTGGTGGACACCTTTTGTAAAGGGCATCCATCATAGCCTCATATTCATAGCTGTCCATTAGATTTTGCATAGTTTTTCCATAGTTGGGGAATGTGATGGTTTACAACCTATCTGGGGGCACCTGAGTGGCTGTTGGTTGAGCATCGGACTCTTGATTTTGGCTCAGGTCATGATCTCAGGGTGGTGAGATTGTGCCCCCAGTCAGGCTCCTCCCCCTAACCCCCTCAAAAAACAAGACAAAACAAAACCCACCTAAATTATTATCTTTGCTTACTAGGAATTACATGCTCATTTTGGGTAAGGTTCTGAGGGATGTAGGGGCAGTCATAATAGAATAATATGAAAGGCCTAGGGAATTCAAAATGTATGTTTCTTCTAGCTGAACTTGACAGTTTAAAGAAAGAGAAGAGCTTGTATCAAGGCAAAAGCAGAAATTTGTGAAGTTTCTATGATTTTATACAAAGAATCTCTTATCACTTGCTGGTACTGGGCTGAGATAGATAAAACTCAAATTTTGATTCTTAGGCTGATGTATAAAAAACATTGGTTTACTAGACATTTTACATAAAAGTTTTATTTGGCTTGGGTGGGAGTAGGATCCCCAGAATTGGAATGGAGACATGTAGGATGCAGATAACTCAGTACCCCAAACCCCACAGAGCCTTCCTTCCTCTCCTAGTTGATGAAGCTGTTCATTCCTTGAAGACTCTGTAACAACCTTGCTGGGAGTGTTAACTTTAAAAAGAGAAAATTCCTTTTGGCTTCTTAGCTAACTGCCTCTGATTATTGCCACACCTAAACTAGAATTAGGCTCCAGTTGGCAAATTGTGAATTTACTAATGTATGTTGGCAATTTATCACAATAGATTCAGTGAGTGCTATACCAAGGAAAGCAGAACAAAACACTAGATCAGTCTGAAACCATTATTTAGGAAGCACTTAGAAGGAGATTCTGATTTCATTGTGCTAGCTGAAGATGCTAGAAGTGGTTTGTTCAGCTGGACTCAATAAGGGGGCAGGATAAAGGAGGCTGAGATGCTAAAAGTTTCTTGGTATTATACTGGTGAAGGAATCAAAAAAACAAGAAGATAGAAATTTTGTAGTGGATTTGTTATGCATTACCCATTCTTTCATTCAGTTCACAACGGATACTTTATACTTAGAGCTTGTGCCATAATCTCCTCTTGTAGTGTGTGAGATATATAGGCAGTGAACCAACTGCTCAGTTTAACATGTAGTTAAAGCTGAAAATGATTAGCAATAACCCAGTGCTCATTTCCTGACCCTTTCTCATTTCCTGACACACTCTTTCCAAAGACAGAATGCAGGGTTCTCAATGATTTGATGAAGTGTGTTTCATCCGTGACTAGAGACAACTTAATGCCCACTGGCCTTGGAAGGTGGTGGGAAAAGTATTCGACACTACTTTGCCCTTGCTGGCCACATGAGGTACCAGTCAGTTGTGGTTGCGTATTAAGCCTCAACCTGCAAGATGCACAAAACTGTCAGGTCCCAGTTGGTGGGATCAGAGGGGAAATTATAGTTTAGGTCAGTAATTTTCAACTGGGGGTGATTTTGCCCACCAGAGGATATTTGGCAATGTCTTGTACACATTTTTGGTTGTTGTAAATGGGAGGGTGCTACTGGCATGGAGACCAAGGATGCTGCTAAACATCCCACAATGCCCAGAATAGCCCCCTCTTCCCCAACAAAGAATTATCCAGCCCCAAATATCAATAGTCCTAACGTTGAGAAACCCTGGGTTAGGTATATATAAAATATGTACAGGAAAAAGAGGCTGACCAGCCTTGCTGTGTTATATATAGAGCAGAGGTTGGCAAATATTTTCTTTAAAGGGCCAGAGAGTAAATATTTTAGGCTTTGTGGATCATCTGGTGTCTGTTTCAACCATAGACAACACTCATAAATGAAAGAGTCTGTGCTCCAATAAAACTTTATTTACGTAAACAGGTCATGAGCTGGATTTGGCCCACAGGTAGTAGTTTGCCAACCCCTGATAGACAAGCTTGAATATTATACAGTACTTCTGTCATTTATTGTATGATGCTAAGAAACAACTATTTTACTGTTTAATGATGCTTTTTTATTTTGTAATAAACCCTTTTAGTTCCAATGAGCTTAAAAACATGAAGTGCATGATTATTAATGACAAATGAACTACTGAATTTCCATTTGTCAAGAAAGTTGATCATGGGCGTATAATTTGCACAAAATTTTTCGAGACATGTACCATTCACCTTGGGAACCAAAATAATATAATTGACTGTATAAAATCCAGGGACATAAACCTGTGGGATACATAAATATCTATTTTGAATCTTAGTACTTTATTTAAGAAGCCTGGGTCTGAAGATATCAGTTTAACATGTACATCTTCAGAAGAGGTATTTATGTATCACTCTGTAAGACATGACTTTTCATTTAGATCAAATAATCATTTTACTAAATTAATGTCATTCATTATTATTCTAAGTTTTCATGTACACATATTAAAAATGAAATGATACATGTTACTGTGTTAGCTCCATTAGTAGAAGAACTGCAAGAAGAATTAAGTGAGGTCAGTTTTATATCAGTGATAGTGGAAGCTTCAAATGGAAAACCTGTTCCTAACAATGATGGTTCAATTTTGTTTTCACTCAATTCGTGGAATCAAAGTAAATTTTTAGAAGTTCATTCTGTCACAGGGAAAAATAGGTTATTACTAATTAAATTAAAAATTCAGTGAAAAAGTTCAACTTTGAAGATACAGTTGTTTTGTGATAAATATGGAAATACTATTTTGTGAAGTTCGGCATCATAGTAAAAACAACGTTTTTACTATTTGAAGATGCCTGGGGAGCAGAAGTATATTTGGAATTGGTTGACATGCACAAATGATTCCAAACTGAGTCAAAAAGCTATGCTATTATAACAACCAAAATTAAAAAGGCAGTTGTCAACATTTACAAAGACTTTATAACACGTATATACATTGTGGCGCCTGGGTGGCTCTGTTGGTTAAGCTTCTGCCTTCAGCTCAGGTCATGATCTCAGGGTCCTGGGATCAAGCCCCACATCGGGCTCCATGCTCAGTATGAAGTCTGCTCGTCCCTCTCCCTCTGCCCCGCCCCCAACTCATGCATGCTCTCTCTCTCTCTCTCTCAAATAAATAAAATCTTTAAAACACACACATTAACTGAATTAAGAAACTTTGGTGATGAAGTTGTTGAACAAAATATTTTAGCATGGCAGTACATGGGTTCTCTCAAGCTGAAGAAAATGCATGTAGGAAAGACTGAGAAAAAATTTTTAAATTAAAATAAGCTTTAGTGGGGTGCCTGGGGGGCTCAGTTGGTTACGCGTCTGCCTTCAGCTCAGGTCATGATCCCAGGGTCCTGGGATCGAGCCCCATGTCGGGCTCCCTGCTCAGCGGGGGGCCTGTTTCTCCTTCTCCTTCTGCCTGCCTGTCTGCTTGTGATCTCTCTGTCTCTCTGTCAAATAAATAAATAAATAAATCTTTAAAAAAATAAAAATAAAATAAAATAAGCTTCAGTTATATTACAATTTTCAAATTTATATTTTGGCCTCCTTCCCTAGAAGGCCATAGTGGGCCACACCAAAATAATATTTCTGTGAGAGGGAAATGTTTATTCTGGCAACAGTTTACACAACTGAAAAGTCAATTTCTCTGCATTTCCATCTTCTGACTATTATTGTGTATATCTTGCTAGTACAGTTGCTTTTCTATGATTTGTGCAAGAAGTCACCCTAATCTTTTAACTTTTATATGTGTAAAATATGTACCACAAAATGACACTCTTCAATATTCATTCTAGGCCTCTTGCTGACCCTCCCAGAAAGCTCTTAGACTTTTAAGAAATACAGTGAGATACAGAACAGGTGACTAATGAGGAGATAAATGGATGGTCCCTCTCTGCTGCTCAGAGCTGTTGTTGGGGTGAATTTAATAAAAGAATCACTGAAAAGGTCATTAAGCTCCAAATACAGCCAATTAAGCAGCCAAGAAGAGAGGAAAAGGGCCTTCTCTGCCCTCCACGGCTCTGCCCTGTGTTCTTTCTGGTAGATGTTTGTTGTTTTCAGCTGCCCAGTATCAGCTGCCACTTTCCAAGAGTTCTCCTATTTTATTTTGGGGAATATTTCTCTCTCATTAGGGTGGTCTTGGTGTAACATAATGCCAGATTCTTGCTTCCCCGTTTGGAAACCAAAGGCATTCAGACCTTACTTGCCTTGCCCACTTTAAGAGCCAGGATGGAGAAGTTGACCTGAACTTGGCTAACATATTGTCTCTCCTAAGACTTCGAATCTTGAGCAATTGAGGCACAAAAACCATTAGAGGTCATGCACTAATTAGTCACTTCTTGCTTGGAGTTGGTGGTTTTTGATTCTGTGCCCTAGGCCTGTAGAATGACCTTGATTTCTGCAGACCCCCAAGCATGACTTTTTAACCTTCTGCCTTCAGTTAGGTAGAACTTGTTTCAGATACTTGTAAACAGGGAACCCTAAATGGCACATCCTCCTTTAGCCATGCTGTCTTCTACATCTACCCCAGGTAAATTACTCTACAACTTACCCACCCTTCTTTACTCTGAGGAAGTCATTTCTTACTCAAGGTAATTTGCACTAAGGTATTAAGGACTTGGTGTGTTACTCTTCCTAGGAGTCTTAGGATGGTGAAAGGATCTCAGGGAGAAGGCAGTAGACAAGCCTTGAAGATTAAATGTTCAGACATTTGGTTCTCATAAGACTAGTGTGAAATGCTACCATTTATTGAATACTTGGCTATGTGTGTGTCATTGTACTAGGTAAGCACTTTTGAAAAAATCCCCATGGCAACACTTTGAAGAAGGTATTATTATATCCATTTTATAGATGTGAATTAAGAGGCTTAGAACAGTAAAAGAATTTGTTCAAGGTTACCCAGCTAATATTTGGGGGATCCAGAATTTGAATCTATGCTATTTGACTTCAAAGTCATTTTCTTAACCACTAGCATGTACTGCTTCTCTGTGTGATGGGTATTGTCTTGGGAAAAAAGGATTTTTCTCTTTCAGTCATTCTCTAGGTGTGCTTTACCAACCTCTGTGTGGAACTGGCCAAGCTCATGCACCCAAGTATAACATGCTAACGTGGAGGCTGACATTTTTTCCCTGCATGAAGCTGCAGAGGTTAGTTGGGCCAGGACAGCGGTGTCCTTCCACAGTTGTTTCTATCAGGAGTGAACTATTACTTTAGTACATTACTGAGGTATAATTTACATATGGCAAAATGCAAGGGTCTTATATATATAGTTTGGAGAACTGTAACAAATGTATATATCATGTAACTATCACCCAGCTCAAGATGCAGAACATTTCCATCTCCCAGAAACATCTTTTACTCTTTGTATTCAATTCCTCCACCCACAGAGACAACCAGTTTTTAAATTACCATCAGTTTTCTTGTTCTCAAATGCCATATAAATGGAATCATATATCCAGTCTTTTATGTAAGGCTCCTTTCACCAACCTAATGTGTTTTTTTTTTAGCTTAATCCGTATTGTTGGATGCATCTTAATGAGTTCCTTTTATTGCTCATAGTTATATGAATATACCATGGAGTTTTTTGTTTATTCATTTGCCTGTTGATGGACATTTGGGACATTTTCAGTGGATGGCTAGTCTGAATAAAGCTGCTCTGATCGTTCTTGTATAAGTCTTTCTATGAATTTACACATTAATTTCTTTTGGCTAATATATATTTAGAAATGGAATTGCTGATCATGAAGAAGGACTATAATACATTTTAAAAGAAATAAGAAGGATGTAAAATTCTGCATTCCTATCAGCAATGTTGGAGAGTTCCAGTTGCTCCACATCTTTACCCACACTCAGTGTTTTCGGTATTTTTTATTCTGGTGGGTTTATAGTTTTATCTCATTGTGGTTTTAATTTCTATTTCCATAATGGCTAATGATGCTGAGCACCTTTTACTATGCTTACTGGCAATTTGGATATCTTTTGTGAAGTGCCTGTTCAAGGCTTTGGTTACTTTTTTATTATTGTTGACTAACCACGAAAGCATATGACACCACAGTTGACCAACAACACAGACAATCTGTATTTTGTACACATGTCAGCATAACCATGAGCTCAGTGATGTTCAATATTTATCCAAAGCTAAGTTGAGAGAGGTCATATTTATAAGGATTGCCTTGCATAAGATATTCCTGTCTACTTTTCCAGGCCAGAGGTTTTCAACTGGCAGTGGTAGGCCAACAACAAAAGTATTTTGTTCAGCTAGTATTTTAACTGATATAGTTGTTAATATATTAAAAATCAGGAGATAACTACCTACAAATCTGACTTTGTGGCCTCTTAAACAATTGGAAAATCTGGAAACATTGGGCTTACTTTTTCCTCTTGGCAACATCAGCTAAGGCTGAGTAGTGGCTGTCCTCTTAGATTATGCATGTGCATCTCAGTTTAGCACAGGTTCAATCCCCCACTTCTTATTGACTTATTCCCAATCTGCTTCACTCGCAACTGCTTTAGTATTTCCTAATAAGTGTTATGAATTAGATAACTCAGTACATCGCCCTCTTAACTCTACAAATGCACAGATTTGTGACTCAATGGCAAGAGACCTTATACATTTTATATATTTAATTTTATTCCGGATTTAATCTTTTCCCTGTCCTTATCATTCTTTATCTTGAATTCCTCATTCCTCATTAAGGTATCTTGTTGTAGAAAATTTATTTAAATATTTTTTTTTGGAGCAAAGCAATGTATTCTGCCTCTACATATCTATTAGGAATGATTTCTAAGAAAGTAAAGCCAGTCATTAGCTATAGACCTTAAGTAACTCATTCTCCTCTCCATTTCAAAGAGGATGGTCAAGGGGAAAGAGGTGGTAGTTAAAAAAAAAAAAAAAAAAAAGGTCCTCCCAACATTTGACGTGGGTAAGAAGTATCTTAGCAGGCCCTAGGCCTAGAGACCCTGAAGAAAATAAGACCCCTGGGGTAAACAAGAGTTTAGATGTGCACAGAATTTATGCACATCTGGTCTAATCATATTACAAAATATGTCATTCTCTCACTATACACCTATCAGAAGGGCTGAAATTCAAAATAATGATATAACCAAATGCTAGTGAGGATACAAAGGAAACTGGATCACTTATACATTGCTGAAGGGAATGTATGGTACAGCTGCTTTGGAAAAAGTATGACAGTTTCTTATAAAACTAAACATTGTGCTTACCGTACAACCCACCAATTTCACTTTTGTGTGTTTATCCCAGAGAAATGAAAATTCATTTTCACACAAAAGCTGTACATGGATGTTCATCTAGCTTTATTCATAATATCTCTAAGCAGAAAACAACCCAATTGTTCTTTATTGAGTGGATGCTTAAACAGCTCTGGGACATCATCCATATCATGAAATACCGCTCAGCTATAAAAAGGACTGAGCTATTGATGTGCACAACAACTTGGATGGCTTTCCAGGGAATAATGCTGAGTAAAAAAAAAAAAAAAAAAAAAAAAAGGTAGTCTTAAAAGTTTACATACTGTATGATTTCATTTATATAACATTCTTGAAATGCAAAAATCAGAGATGGAGAAGAGATTAATGGTTGCCAGGAATTGGGGGTTGTGGTAGTGATGGGAGGGAGATGGCTATAGCTATGAAGGGTTCTCCAGAGATCCTTGTGATGGAATTTTTTTGGATCTTGTCTGTGATGGTCATCACATGAAACTACATGTGATAAAATTGCCTAGAACTAAATACACACACACACACACACACACACACACACACACAACTATGTATAAAACTGGTGAAACCTTAATAAAATTGGTAAATTGTATCAATGTCAATTTCCTGGCTGTGCTATTGTTTTTGTTAGGTAAGATGTTACCACCATTAGGGGAAACTAGATGAAGAGTATATGTGATCTCTCTGTATTATTTCTTACAATTTCATGCAAATCTATAATTACTTCAAGATAAAAAGTTAAAAACATACCATTACTTATACAAAAGTATTCATTAAAAACTTAGCTTCAAGCAGTGCATTTAATACTACAGAAAAAAGGATTTAGGTAATTATGTATGATTCCATATGACTATATATCAGTCGTTATTTCCCCTGTCAGTTTGGCAAAGAACCTCTTTCAGTTACTGTGGCTGTGTAACAAATTACCCAAAACTTGGTGGCTTAAACTAATGACACTTATTTTGCTCACAAATCTGCAGTTTGAGCAAGATTCAGTGTGGACAGCTCATCTTCCTCATTTTGACATCAGTTTCGGGGGCAATACTTGAAGACTGGGGGAAGCAATCATTTGAAAACTCACTCATATTTTTAGTGATTAATGCTAGTTGGTTGGTGTTGAGATCATAGCTGGAAATATCAACTAGAACATCTACACATGACCTCTCCATGTCAGTTGGGCTTCCTCAACCTGGAGACTGAGTTGATGACAAGAATCTCCAGAGAGCGGCGCCTGGGTGGCTCAGTCGGTTAAGCATCCCACTCTTGATTTTGGCTCAGGCCATGATCTCAGGGTCCTGAGATCAAGCCCCACTCAGTGGGGAGTCTGCTTGAGGATTCGCTCTCTCTCTCCCTCTGCCCCTCCCCCTGCTCATGCTCTGTCTCTCTTTCTCTCTAAAATAGATAAATAAATCTTTAAAGAGAGAGACTCTCCAAAGAGATAGAGAGCTTGATGGAAATTCAATAACCTTTATAATCTAGCTTCAGAAGCTATGCAGCATCACATCTGCCATAGTCACAGTCCTGCCCAGATTTAAGGGTGGTGAACATAAATCACACCTCTTGATGGAGGAGTTTCAATGTCACAGTATAAGATGAACATGCTGGAAGGGATATATTGGCCATCTTTGAAAAATACAATTTAATATGGGGCCTGACACGGAGTAAATGCTCAATACACATTTTTAATGAATGGAAGGAGGGAGGGTGACTAACCAAATATATACTATCTTTTCTCTCCTTGCAGTACCTTTGCCCTCTTCTCTGCCCTGCTAGACAGAGACCTTCATTTCTATTTGTTAGAGACTCCAAAATCTGTTAACCCTTCTGCCTTCTCCCCGAGTATAGTGACTAGTATGGTGGCTTTGCACTGTCACTTTGCTAGGCTGCACTACATATTTCAGAAATCCCTTTCCTATATGTTCCCGGTTATGGTGGGCCAAAAGAGAGATTCTTCTATGAGATTTGGAGGGAAAAAGGGAACAGCAGCCACTCTGAGCTCACACACATTGTCACGGATCTGCTAATTTCCCTCACTGGCGTGAGACAGCTGCTGGGCTTTCAGCTGCTCCACCCTCCCCTAATTCTTCCTTCAGCTGCTTCTATTCCTGGGCTAGCTGTGTGGGCTTAGCTCTGTGATGAAGGATCCCCAGCTTCTACAGAACAACCATTCCATTAAGGTTAGAGATACGAACTGACAGTTTTTCAGCCCCTCCTTGTGGTCTTGCGTTTGTGGGTTTCAGCTCGTTCTTGCTTTCCCTCACTGCATATCCATCTTCCCTTCCCCCACGGCCTGCTCTATGGACTTTAAGCTCCAGCGTCAGAAGCAAAGACAACAATCTTACAGAGACTGCTTAACTAGCTTCCACAATTGTGTAAGATCAAATCCCTGTAACAAATCCCTTTTGTGCATGCACTCGTGTGTGTGTGTGTGTGTGTGTGTGTGTAGTATGTAGTGGTTTTGTTTCTCTGATTGAACTCTATAGGTTACAAAATTTGGCATTAGAAGTCCCCAGTTCAAATATGCAAGTTCCTATGAGTTAACTTGTAAATCGTGTATTGAGGGTATAACTGACATACATATCGATTAATTTTTCATTCAACATCCATCAAATATTACACTGAGTATCTTCCATACCTCTATTCATCTAGTCTTTTTATTTTCAATACAGACTATTTCTTTAAAAGTATGACTAAGTATGATTTAACTTTTGATATTTTTGAAACCTGATAGAGAAAATAAATTTGGGGGAAAACCTAGATCCCATTTTTCCATGGGGGAAAATGTTTCCAGAGATAAAAGCATCTATGGCTTATCAGGAATAAGTTTGTTTATTTGGGCACTCTTCAAGACAAAATGGAATGTTGGGATTTCAAGCTCTGGGAGAGATGTTAGGGGTGGGGGTCTTAGGTAGGTTTCTTGCGGGGAACATTTCTGTACATCCTATTGTTTACCTTTCACGGCCGCTGTGTCTTATGTAGTACCTCCTAGGGAGCTGGAGAGAAGAAAAGAGAATGAGAGAACAAAGAGCCTCTTCATGCACATACCCCCACCCATTCCTGGGGTTGGGTATTCCGTATTCTTCTGCTCAGAGGAAGGGGAATTGAATTGATTAGGTAATTTGTACAAAGTGGTCGCCATCAAACAATCTTGTGATAGTCTTACTGACAAGGGCTACTTAGCTGCTTTTAAACTGCATAAATCACCATTCAAAATCTGTTGCACAGAGGGAAACATTACTGTGACTCATTTTTCCTTGAAGATGGATAAGCATCAGCTCATACATTTTTAGAACGCTCACATTTCTGTGTAGATGTGTCTGTTTTGCAATTTAAATATTTCATCTTTGAGTGACACTGAAAGGCTGCAGTATTCTAATGCCACTGGATGTGTGAGACCCCTAGATTTTGGTTAATTATGTGTAATGTTTAGAGTACCTGGAAGTTATTTTCATGATGCCTATATTTTGAAAGATTTACAGCATATCACTTTGCAGAGACTCTTTCTGAGTCTTTACACATCAAAGCATTGCAATGAAGAAAAATATATACCTAAGTTTTATCTAAATTAGACCAAAGAACTCTATGGACATAAATGCTACACAACTGTCCCAGTTAATATATTGAAATACTTCTTTATAGGTGCGTGAAAAGATGTTGCTGTGAGTTCCACAAGCCCCCCTATCCACCACCCCAGTAACCTCTGTCCATCCCCTAGGAACCCACACACCATTCCTTGATCCAACAAATAAGGAGCTATTGTCCTCCACAGCAGGGTGCCTTCAGGACCCTAACCTAGCGCTCAGGGGAGTCTTACAGTCTGGTGCCTTAGGTATATACAGCTATTAAATATTTCTAATATCTCTTCTGCACACAGATGAAATGGAGAGAGGGCTGGCATGGAAGCTGGGAAATTTAAGTTGGAGTCCTTGCTTAACTTCCCTGGGCCTCCATTTCCCCCACTTATAAAATGGGAGGTTTGGACAAGATTAAATCTAATGACCCTTTGAATTCTATTCTGGGATTCCATGATTTAGAAACATCTGAAATTTTTCCATTTTCACCTTGGAGGTTTGATATCTTGCAGAGGGAAAAGAATGGCTAAAAGGAGATGGGAGAGCTTGTTCTAAAAGGCTGGCCAGGGAGTGGGGTTGCCAGGAAAGAAGTCAGTGGAAACAAAACAGGGAACATTGCATGAAGTCCCTGCACAACCATGCTGAGAAAACCATTTGCAATTCTGATTCTGAAACCTCTCCAAAAAATTCATGTCGGAGCTGAACAGTGCCCAGAGAAGGGGAGCTAAAATGACTGGGAAAACAGGGGGTCCCTCTATTGAAGGCAGATTAAAAGATTTCTTATTCTTCCATCTAGAAAGGCAAAGTTGCATAAGAAGTAGAGTCAAAGACTATACATTTGTGAAAGACTCGGAAGGACAAACATCAAGTTATTCATCAAACCTTATAAGCAGCCTTTGAAGATTGAAAGGACTAAATTTAGAGGCCTCTCCCCTCTGTACCCCTGATCAGGGTGTGAAGTAGGGCTGATGAGTTTATGAAACTCGTTACCCCCAAGAAGTACTATGAGCAATTTACACTGATTCTAATAGGATAGGTGTTATTTCATGGTGGCAAATCTATAACCTATGCAGGAACACTGATGTTCAGGGCACATCAGGGAAGGCAATTCTGACCTCTTTCTAATCTAGTATGGTCACTGTCAAAGAAAGAATGTAGGCCCAGATGATACCTAGGTATGCTTTCAAAAGGACAGTTCACTTTTATCATTTTTCTCTTTTATATTTTTATTTTTATACAGCCCGTGAGCTAGGAATGGCTTGTATGTTTTTTAATAGTCACAAAAATCAAAAGACTAATATTTCATGTCACATAAAAATTATGCAAAATTCAAATTTCAGCATCCATAAATAAAATTGTATTGGAACATAACCACGCTCACTCATTTCTGAATTGATTATGGGTGTTTTCACTCTGCAACAGCGCAACTGAAGAGCAAAGAATATTTTTCTTTGTTATTAATATTTTATACATGTAATGAATGGATACTGCCAAAAAGAAAATTCAGACAGTTCAGAAGACTATGAAGTAAAAAGTAAAAATTTCCCCTGACAACATCCTACCTCCTCAGAGGTAACCACATGAATAGGTGCCTGTCCATTTCTCCTTGTAAAAAATGTATGTATGATTCTATGCATTATGGCTTACTTAATAGAATACCTTTCTGTATCAGCACATATAAATTTACTTAAATCTTTTTAGTGGTTGTGTATCATTCCATTGTGTGAATAGGCCGTAATTTATTTAACCTACTGACAAATATTTAAATTTTTCCATCATTTGCCACATTTGCAATGTTACAACAAATATCTTGGTATCTCCCATATATCTTATACCTTGGTTCACTTGTTCGTTGGGGTGCTCCTATGCAATAACTTTCTGGAAAAAGTACTGCTATATTAAATTATATCACATGATATGTTTTGATAAAGTGACCAAATTTGTCCTCCAAGTTATACTCTAACCAACTGTTTATGAATGTTTTACGTTCCCTACACTATCACGATATGACAGTTCTTACAATTCCATGCTTTTATGCATCTTCTCCCAGCTAAATAGAAAAGTATTCAGTTAAATATATTCCTACTCTCCTAAGAGCACAGATGTTATGAGGATAGCAAAGTGATATAAATAAACTTGGGGACTTGGAGAAATGCCATGTAACGATATCTCTACTGGCCAAATAGATTAAATTATGAAGAATTTTCTGATGAATTTCATTTCCACATTCCCAAACAGGGTATTTAATATGAATCTTATTTTAAAATGTACTTTATTATATATTTCATTCACAGAAAAAGTATACCCTAGCAAGTGTAAAGAATAAACACCTGTGTAGAATCTTCTTTCTTTGTGGCAATGAGAGGTTGGATTGAATAGAATAATGGCAGTTTTCATTTCCATTGACCTGATCGTTATAGAGATCACACAATCTCCCCCTTTATTTAATCCTTCTTTGCCTAATCCTTTCCCTACCTGTATTCAGTAAAGTATAAGTGATTAATAGAGCATATTCATTTTAATTTTCTGACTGTTTTGAAGGAGTTAATTTCAATGAATGTGGTGGGTTTGTTTAAATTCAAAAGCTAAGGGGTTAAGGTGTTATATATCCCAGGATTATGTGCACATTACTAAGAAACAAGGCCTTATATCCAAGGAATAAATCCCTAGTTGTGAATCTTGCAGCATTCAAAAGCAGATGGGAATGTATATGATAAAGTGGGCCTGGAGGGAGACCTAGGCGAAGGTATGTGTGTGTTGGGGAGGTGGGGCAGTGATCCATATGCTTCTGAAATACACCTGCTGTTCCTGGGTATGCAAATTGATGAAAAAAATGCCAGAGCTGTGATGCTGGCTGATGGTAAGAAATAGTTTTTTCTCTCCTTCTCCTCAGCCTGCAGCATACAGACCCCGAGACTGTTATAAGCAGGGAGATAACCTGGATGCTCCATACCTGAGCCAGTTCTCTCTCTACTCTACCCTAACTGCATCCTCCTACACCACAGAAACATAGGCCTTTGTGTGTCAGATCAAGAAGGAGGTGTTTTTCAAGCAGGAATGCGGAGTCTAGGGTGGAAATTTCAGCAAGCTTATGGTTCTGGGCATTGGTGTGCTATTCCCTGGCACTTTGGTTTTTATTACCATGGCTACACTTCCCACACCCTGCGGACCATGGGCATTCACTGGTTTCATGTTACTTTTTCATTTGAACACCATGCAGCATTTTTTTAAGCCCCAGTAGTCAGAGACATTTGTTTGCAGAACCTAATTCCCATACAAAATAAATAAATAAAAATCACTTCCTCTTTTGCAAGGCTGCCAATTTGTTTTCTTCAAGGGGCAATTATGTCACTGCCAAAACCACACTGATAAATAATCTCCCTGTGTTTGAATTTTAAAATGAAGCCCTCCAAAGGGTTAGGCTCAGAAAGGACCAGTGGTAGCTTACTTTGCTGGACTGAAGCTCAATTTAAAATTCACATTTTAATAAAGAGAACTTCTTTCTTTCTATTTTGGACTAAAAGAGAGAAAATAATGATGAAAGGGAATTAAGACCTACCTCAGTAATTACGGAGTCCCAGTGGATTAGACTTACTAATGGAAACCCAATTAAAACACAGTTTTGAAGGGTTTTGTTAGAACTGGTAAACACCCCAGAGCTAGTTCTAGAATGTCAGCTTTTTTTTTCTTTTAAGTTTACAATTATATTTGTGTTGTATGTTGCATACCAATTAGGAGTAGAGGAAACCAGTGTCTATTAATCAATTTTTAGGTAATGCACAGGTCCCTGGCACTTTAGAGCCAGATATGGTTTCATAATCTCCTTGTAGTTCACATGTCATGGCCCATCCTTTTATTAGAGAAGCCTGTCATTAATAAAAGAATCTACATTGCTTCATTTGTGTCTGCAGATCTGAAAATGCTGTACTTAGTAAGTTCACAGCCTCATTGCCAACAGGCAGGCACCTGCCAGGTTGAGAGGGTATAGCCATCTGGAACAGCATAGAACAGGGTGAGGAAAGATTTTTCAATTTGCAAAGAAAGAAATTACTATATAAAAGGAGCAATATGGGGCCAAAAAAATGAATGCCCCATCTACCCACCTGCTATCCTTGATCCGGAAATAGTTCAGTCCTTTGGTTATTTTCAAGGAGCTTTGGGAAGGAGACCCATTTCCTAAGTCCCCATGGCTACAGAGATTGCTGCGGTGGTTATCATCCCTCCCAAGGCCCCTGGATTCCTGTGGGCTGTTGCGTGGCTCAGCTAACTCTGACTCACTGACACGTGCTGCTGAGGAAGCACCTTGATGTCCTCAAGGGTTTGAGAGCCATGGACGCAAGATGAAATGGCTGCCTTGGGCTCATTGCAGGTGTTAACACTCTCAGTTTTATCTCAGGTACAAGTCAGAAGACTGGAATGGTAAAGGTTATGCATTTTTAATGCATTGTACTGTCAATCTGGGAATATAATGAAAGGAGCCTTTTATTAAATCTACTCATAGGCAGGAGTCTTTCTGGGGGTCTTCATGGTGCCAAAGCAATGAACGCTCAGTTCAGTGATTAATCAGCCAAGCTGGTTGTCTTAGTTGTGCTTCCCCCAGGAGCAGACCTCAAGACAAGAATCCAAGTGCAAGTAGTTTATTTGGGAGGGGATTCCCAAGAATATTGTTAGGTGATTGGGGAAGCAAGACGGGAAAGATAAAGAAAAGCAATAAAGGGTGAATTTTCCAGCAGGATACCACTGTGGAATCCTGAGGGAAACTTCAAAAGATAATGTAGAACAGGAGTTCACACACTACAGCCTGTGGGCCAAATCCAGCCTGGTTTTATACAGCCCGTGAGCTAGGAATGGCTTGTATGTTTTTTAATAGTCACAAAAATCAAAAGACTAATATTTCATGTCACATAAAAATTATGTGAAATTCAAATTTCAGCATCCATAAATAAAATTGTATTGGAACATAACCACGCTCACTCATTTCTGAATTGTTTATGGGTGTTTTTACTCCGCAACAGCGCAATTGAAGAGCTGCATCACAGACCGTGTGGCTGCAGAGTCTAAAATATTTACTCTTTGGCCCTGTGCAGAAGTAGTATGCTGCCCATGATGTAGACATGAACTTCAGGGTTATCCCACCGGAGAGACTTGAGAGCTGGTGTGCTCATCCAGTTCCCATCCATCAGTGCATGACTGCTCCTGGAGGGCTTTCATTTCCTAGTGCTCATATAGCCTGCCCTACAGAATATCCAGGAATTCTGAATTCTCAACTCCAGATGACATAATTTGATAGTTTTCCTAATTAAACATGAAAATGGACATTTTGTAAATTCCCAGTCTTCTCAATCCCCAAGAAAACTCAGTCCTATTCTGATCCCAACAGCACAGAACGAATTAAATGTTCCTCCCTATGTTCCAGTCATGGATTGAATTAAGCAGTCTAACAAGTTATACAGAAGAGCATAAGATTCAAAACATGCTAGCTCTGTGGAGCAGGGCTGGTGGTATGAAGTATGTTTTTTTCCATTGACAGCAGTCCATGATAATGAGTAAGTCGAAGCTGAGAATGTCCTCTTCTTCCATATAACTTCAAGTAGATAGTTATTTCAGTTAGCATGGTATCAAAACCTAAGTGGAGGTTAAGTTACATATTTAATTTCATAATTAACAATACTTTGCTTATAAATAGCTGAAATTGAAACAAAAGACAGAAATATTGTCCAAGTAATTGTAAAGCAAAATTGGCATTTGCCAAGGCAAAACTTGTTCTGGTACCAGATTATAAATACCACTTGTTCTCAAGATTGTATATCCTCTGCACAGGCGCTTTTTAAATGAAGCCAATACATAGCCAGTTTCATACAGCCTTAGGCATTAATTTACTTAGATGGCTAAATACCACCAAACTCTCTAGCTCTTTAAAAATGACAATAGCAGCATAGCTTAAAATCCAAAACAAACAATTCAGAAAAGACTAAATTGAAAACAAAACCAACTTCTTATTCAGAAATGATTTCAGGTTTATCTCTAGCCACTAAGACTAAGCACAGTTGTTTCCTCAAATAAAGTTGTTAAAGTCTCTGGAGTTTTTGATATTGTTATCTCCTAACATACCAGTATATTGTTCAAGAGAAAAAGTCTATTTGTCCAAGCCCAGGTTCAAAGGTAGAACACACTACACTTCAGTGATCTTGTACATGACCCTCTTATTTCATACTGTACATGCTAGAAAACTCCCAGATTAAGTGCTGCCAAATTTCATCATGTCTGCATAAACTTCCCCCTGCTAACCTGAAGGTTAACCTTTCTGTCTTTGGGTTCTCCCAATGACAGATAAACCTCCTGTGCAAAGCTATCTCAGTTTTCCTGTCTTAGCTGGAGGATGGTTGGTGATAGTAGGATAGGAAAGCACCAATCTTATCTACAGTGGCCTGGCTTTATTTTTCTGGCTTGCTATATCTATTTTTCCAAGGCTAGAAAGCACTTTTCCTCCTATTATTTAAGGTGGTCCCCCAGATTCCGTTCATTCATTCAACTATTCATTTGATAAATCTTTGAGTTCCAACAATATGTCAAGCAATATCCCCTCATTTCCCCCTGCCATCTCACCCCCAACTCCCAGACATCCCTTTGACTCATCTCAGATAGAGCAGATAGGAGGATGGAGGAATGTAAGCCGTATGCCGGGCTGGAGTCTTCCACATTACCATAACCACCAGAACCACATGTAATCTCCACAACTTTAGATGGTACAACGGGGACCTGGGGGTTGAGTCCAGGATTGAGAAATTCTGGGTTGAATCCCCTGGAAGAGCTCTTCAGGAAACCAAAGTGATTTTACCAGCAAGATTTACCTTTTGGACCCTGAAGGCCATTAGGTGGCTGAGTAGGCTTGGCTGTCTAAAGAAATAAAAGTTATTGAGCATTGCAGGGGGTCAGAGTTCCAGCTGAGATTTAGGCAGTATAGCTTTGTGCTTAACAAGATGGCTCTGGAAATGGATGACAATTGCAGTTCAGCTCTATGCCTATAAAATCAGTTTTTTGATCAATCTTAGGAGAATATTATCTGTGTCCTCCATTAGGCCAAGCTGTGTGGTATATGGCCATAAAAATATCAGTTCTTGCTTCCTCTCTTCTTTAAATCATACCTAAATGTTTTTCTTAGGGTTCCAACCTTAGGCTAGTGGATTTGTAAAAAGTTTATCTATTCTTAGTGTACCAGTATTATGCCTTTTCCTCTTCTATTGGATCTTTTTCTTTTGAACAATAGCTAGCCCCTTATTTCCATATACTTGGAAGGAGTCCATTCCACGATACATCAAATCTCATTGATACCTGTGAGATCATATATGCTTCAGAATATTAAAATATTAGATTATCTTTTTATTGCTTTTAATTATAAATACTCCTTGAGTTGTTATATTGCAGGAGTAGCAAACACCTGCTAAGCACACTCTAATCCCTCCTTCCTGCAAGGCAGCATTGCTAATCAGACACAGCCCTCTGAATGTAGCTTCAAAATATTTCTCAACACAAAGTTCAGGAAACCTCTATCAAGATGAAGTCTATTTGCTATTCTTGGTATATTAGGCTATGAATCCTGTTCTTAGGGGTTAATATCAAGAAAATTACTTTGGAGATAGGTTTGAGCCAGTTTTTAATTTGGAAGGGATGAAAAGAAAGAAATAGAAGAGCAAATAGAGCATTGCTCATATAAAGCAATGTTTTTCCGAGGAGAATGCTTATTGGATTTAATTTCCATTACAGCAGATGGATTCTAACGTTTAAACAGAATCTCTTGGGTTTGAAGAGACCTCTCGTGGGTCATTTAGCTCATATCTCCGCACTACCACAAGATAGATCTCATTATTTTTCTTAAATCCTGTCTTAAAAATGAATGGGTGTCTAATGAGTCTTTAAATTGTGATTTTACTATCTCCTCTGGATGTATGTGCCATAACTTCTGTATTCTAATAGCTTCATAGCTTCTGTATTTTAATAGCTACCAATTATTCTCTAATATTTATTTAAAATTTTCCCATAGCATCACAAGTCCTTTGCTGCATCCTTTATGCTCACTCTGCCTTTAACCTTTCAAACTAATCCAGTGGGCAGTCACAGCTGGCAGTTGCTGAATAAGAAATGTGAGCCATGGATGTTATGGATAGACTGGTCACTGTAACCCCCTTGGACTCACCAGCTATTCCTGACCAGTTCTTATTTTGAACCCCACCTCCCCTAACTCCAAAAGCGTGGAGGATGCTTGTTAATCAGGCATCTGCCCCTTTGGATTTAATACTGTTACTTTGGGTCTTGGCTTTTCTCACTTGCTTGCTCCGCCATTTCTTTGTACCCTGGGCTGCTTCAGCCAGGAATCCCTGTAGTGTTTCTCCTGACTATTCAACCCCGACACTCGCATGGGGGTGATGCAGACAAATTCTTCTAGAGCCTCATTTAGAGTGTTGATATTAAGGCATGATTATGTCTCAACTGTGCATACCCAGGTCTACTAATTAGGGTCCTTATCACCCATAGATGGAGTGGGAAGTTATCTTTGTGGTATGATTTGAGTGGGTAGCCTCTATAATCAGAAATATCTTCCCCACTCAGGAGAAGTGCTGGAAATTCAATCACTGGAGAGCTTTTCTCTTGATTAATGCAATCCAAGATTCTCTTTTAAAATGCTGATGAAGTAGAAGGGTTAACTCATTAGATCAAAACCTCTTTAGTATGAATTAGATATTTTTAGCCCACTTCCTTCCCAAGTAGGTGATAGTTGAGCATAAGTAGTATAATGGAGTCCCTGGGAGAAGTGATGCTGAAAGGGAAGAAAAGACAGCAAAGTCATTTTGGAAAAGCACTGAAGGAAAATTTTGACTACTTCACCATGTGGTCATGGGCTAACATGAATCAACTCTCATACCCATACAAGTAAGACTTTTTCATTGTGTTTCCTTAAGGCTAGGTTCCAAATCAATATCTCTTCTACTTAGCAAGTGTTCTTTATTCATTAATCCTACCTTTGGCTGCCTGAGACTTCAAAGATTATCCTCATGCCATCTTATTACCAGGACCTGGGAGGCCTTTCTTCTTTTTCACTGTCCATCAAATTTCAGCTTCCCTTTAAGGCCAAGATCATTACATACCCTCCATAAAGCCTTCTGTGAGACTTCAAAGCTGACATATCTCTTTACTCTCAATTTATTTAGCAAAAATTACTCTAGGGAATGAAAATGAAGAGGAAGCTAACTGTGTTCATTGAGTATCCACTATGTGCCAGGCACTATGCTAAGCACATTTCAGAAGGTATCTTAACATTCACAACAATCAGAGCATACAAGTGTTATTATCTCCATTATATAGTGGAATACGAAAATGAGAAAGGATCTGTAACATTCCAGAATTGAGGAAGCCAGGTCCCAAATCTCTCTCATTTCTCTGCCTATCGTTTCCATGGGAAGTTAGCATACAGAGCTTTGTACTGATTTTTTTTTAATGTGTGAGGAAACTACTGTGTAACATGATTTAATGTTCTCTTTTATTTAAAAATTTTTGAAGTATTTAAAAAGTGAAAGAGATTAAGTACAATTAAGCTGAGGATTATGGAAACTCAAAAGGGAAATCCACAGGGATTGCTATAGCAAGATCCTGTATTTTATGCTAAAATAGTGCCCATCCTTCTGATTGCAGCTTCCACAAATGGGTTATAGGTGTGCCAGTGTATCATTCCCTACAGCCTTCGGGACAGCCCGGTGCAGCCTAGAGGAGCTCAACGCCCCAAGCCAATTGCTGGCCGTGGCACACTCCTCCTACTTGTCCCAGAATGTCACAAATATTATCACTTTTTATGTGTGATATAATATAGGAACGGTAGAAAATTATCCTTCTAAAGAACTATTCGTATAAAGGAAACTTTCAGAGTGGTATCTCCTTACTTGTGGCCGTGCATAGCTCTCTTAGCTGACAAATGAGATGCAAGGCAAGTGATGTTAGTTATTTGGCCACCTACTTTTCTTGTAATTTTGAAGTACAAGGCTTTGTACTATAGAGAAGGTAAAATGAAAATGGAAAACAAAAAGATCTATTCAGGTTAAAGGAAACAGATCTGTCTGGAAAATATCCCTGTGCCTAACTGGGAAAGTGAAGGAGAAAGATGTTACGTCTCGTGCTCCTAAAGGAAGCCATTAGATTAGAGCAATCTGCAAGATTCTAATTCCAAACCAGCTTTGAATTGTTTGTATTGCCTTTTGGTGTGCCTTGTAAGGTGTGGGTTTTTGTTTTTAATAGCCAGATATGATGTACCAGGTAAAAGGAACTGCTGTAAATAGGCCTTTAGTAATGTGGTGGTGAGGTGTGGGGAAAGGGAAAGCATTCTATAATCCTATGATTGGGTCAGTCTTTTAGTGAGCCTGTGCCTCTGGACTATAAACTTCACAAGTGTTTCTCAGTTTTTTTCCTCCCCTCTTGGGTGGGACAGGATGGCTAGAGTGTGTTGGGGTTGGGTATTTCACTTCTCCCAGTCAGTTAGGGTCTGAAAATACCCCTAGCAGGTTAGGCTCTGGGTAACTAGTTTCCTCTGAGAACAGGCCTTGTTAAGAACAGAGTGTTCTAGCATATTTCAAAATGGTTCCTTTTCCTCTTCCCCTGCTGGAAGCCTGAGAGAAGCTAGAGCTAGAAGCTAGAGCTTGACAGTTTTTTTAGTATCTAGAGGCTTGGAAGGTCTGTGGGTGAGATGAAGTAAAATTTTCCTGAGAAAAGAATGGAAATAATTTATTGGTGACAAGTAGCTTTGATTCAGCATTGTGCCACTTTGCCAAAGTGTCTATTGTATTTTTTACTAGTCATTCCAACTTTCCTTTTATTAGTATTTGCATATTTGCATAAAAGTATGTATTTTTTACTTTTAATATACCTATATCATTCTATTTGAAGTGAGTCTCTTGTTGATAGCATATAGTTGGGTCTTGTTATTTTTTAATCCATTCTGACAATTTCTTTTACATTTAAATTTAATGTAATTATTGATGTTTGGATGTAGGCTGTTTTATTATTTGTTTTTGGTTGTTCCTCTGTGTTTTTATTTCTCTGTTTCCCTTTTTCTGCCTCCTTTTCAATTATTTGAACATGTTTTAATATTCCATTTTATTTTTTATATTGTGTTTTTTACTGTCTCTTTATATAGTATTTTTAATGTTTGTTCTATAGCTTATAATATACATACTCAACTTTTCACAGTCTATTCAGAATCAATATTTTACTATTTTAAGTGGAAAAAAATATTAGCATCCTATAGGTCCCTTTACCCTTTATATTGTAGTTGCCTTTTTTGTAGTATATCTACATATATCAAAAACTTCATCAGAAAAATCAGAAAACTTTCATCAAAAACTGATCAGAAAATGTGATAAATTTTGCTTTCAGTTATCAAACATATTTTAAAGAAGTCAACAGGAGAGGATATTTTGTTTACCCAGATATTTACCATTTTGTTGCTCTTCTTTCATTTCTAATGTTCCAAGTTTCTGTCTGAAGAACTTCTATTAGCAATTCTTTCAGAAAAGTTCTGCTGGCAAGGGACTTTCAGTTTCCAGTTCCACATGTAAGGAGCTTGGAAGTCACCACTCTATTTTAACAAGTAAAAAGCTGAACAGACTGAAAAATCAACTCTTCTTGGATCCATAAGAGAAGGAAGGACACAGGGCAAGCCACTGCCCCCAAGATGGGAGACAGAAAGGCAAATAAAGGGATTTGCAGCTTATTGGAGCCGAGACTCACTAGCAGAAGCCACTGTGGGAACCAGTGCTGGGGTAGGGAAATCTGAATTGTAATTGACAAATTGCTAGAAGTTCAATGTTGAAAACTCTTGAGAGTTAAAACCCCTTGGGGGACCCACTCATAGGGGAACCCTTACAATATTGTGAGATTTACCTCCAGAAGCTCAGCCAGGTTCCCACAGTAAATACCAGAGAAAAATCCTCTCAGGCTTCCAGCAGGGGAAGAGGAAAAGGAACCATTTTGAAATATGCTAGAACACTCTGTTCTTAACAAGGCCTGTTCTCAGAGGAAACTAGTTACCCAGAGCCTAACCTGCTAGGGGTATTTTCAGACCCTAACTGACTGGGAGAAGTGAAATACCCAACCCCAACACACTCTAGCCATCCTGTCCCACCCAAGAGGGGAGGGAAAAAACTGAGAAACACTTGTGAAGTTTATAGTCCAGAGGCATAGGCTCACTAAAAGACTGACCCAATCATAGGATTATAGAATGCTTTCCCTTTCCCCACACCTCACCACCACATTACTAAAGGCCTATTTACAGCAGTTCCTTTTACCTGGTACATCATATCTGGCTATTAAAAACAAAAACCCACACCTTACAAGGCACACCAAAAGGCAATACAAACAATTCAAAGAGACATAGCAAGAATCAGAACCAGACATGACAGAGATTTTGGAATTATCAGACTGAGAATTTAAAACAACTGTGATCAATATGCTAAGGGCCCTAATGGATAAGGTAGACAACATGTTAAGAACAGATGGGCATTGTCAGCAGAGAAATGAAAATCCTAAAAAAGAACCAAAAAGAAATGCAAGAGATAAAAGATACTGTAACAGAAATGAAGAATGCCTTTGATGGACCTATTAGTAGACTGGACCCAGCTGAGGAAAAAAAAATCTGTGAGCCAGGCGATATATCAATAGAATTCTTGAAAACCAAAAATCAAAGAGAATAAAGACTAAAAACAGAACAGAATATCCAGGAAATGTGGGACAACTACACAAAAAATGTAACATACCAGTAATGGTAATGCCAGAAAAAGAAAAGAACAGAAGAAATATTTGAAACGATTTGATTTAGAATTTGTCCAAATTAATGTCAGACATCAAACCATAGATCTGGGAAGCTGAGAGAACATCAAGCAGGATAAATATTTTAAAAAACCCAAACAAACAAACAAAAAACACCCTACAACTTGGCATATCATTTTCAAATTGCAAAAAATATCAAAGATAAAGTCCTAGAGAAGCCAGAGGAACAAAACACCTTACCTATAGAGGAACAAAGTTAAGAATTACATACAACTTCTCAGAAGCCATGCAAGCAAGAAAAGAGTGGAATAAAATATTTGAAGTGTTGAGAGAAGAGAAAAACACCAATCTAGAGTTTTATACCCTGTAAATTTATCTTTCAAAAGTGAAGGAGAAAAAAAAGACTTTCTCAGACAAACAAAAATTAAGGGAATTTGTTGCCAGTAGACCTGCTTTGCAAGAAATGTTAAAGAAGTTCTTTGAAAGAAGGAAAATAGCATGGGTCAGAAACTCAGATCTATGTAAAGTTAGGAAGAGCATCAAAGAAGGAATAAGTGCAGGTAAAATAATTTGTTTTTAATTTTTCTTAATTCATCTAACATGTTCATTCAATATAATGAATTCAGTGTATTCAATTGTGTATGCTTATGTGCATGTATGTATATATACAACTCTCTCTCTCTATATATATATATGCTTATGTATGCTTATATGTAAGTGAAATTAATGACAGCAATACTACAAGGTATGGGAGGAAGGAATTAGGATTATTTTGTTATTATAAGATACTCACACTACCAGTGTAGTGGTACAGTGTTATTTGAAAGAGGAATTGGATTAGATGTAAGTATATATTGCAAACTCTAGAACAATCACTAAAAAAAGTTTTTTTTTAAAAAAAGAAGTATAACATGCTAAGAAAGGAGAGAAAATGGAATCATATGAAATGCTCAATGAAAACCATATACCACAGAAAAAGAGTGGAAGACAATCAGAGGAACAATGGCAACAAGTAGAAAACAGTAATGCATATGATAAACATTAATCCAACTATATCAATAATCATTTTAAATTCATTGGTCTAAATGTACCGATTAACGGAGACTTAAGAGGGGATCAAAAACATGACAACTATATGTTTTCTACAAGAAACCCACTTTAAATATAAAGACATATATAGATTAAAAAGTAAATGGAGTGTTTTCTTAATTTCTTTCTGCTAGTTCATTATTAGTGTAGAGAAATGCAACAGATTTCTATATATAAATTTTGTATTCTGCAATTTTACCAAGTTCATTTATTAGGTCTAACAAAACAATCTCATTTACAATTGTACCAAAAAGAATAAAATACCTAGGGATAAGTTTAACCAAGGAAGTGAAAGACCTGCACTTTGAAAACTATAAAACATTGAAGAAAGAAATTAAATATGATGCAACAAATGGAAAGATATACCATGCTCATGGATTGGAAGAATTAATATTAAAATGTCCATACTACCCAAAGAAATCTGCAGATTCCATACGGTCCCTATACAATAATAATTTTTACAGAAATAGGACAGTTAATCCTAAAATTTATATGGAACCACAAAAAAAAAATGTGAATAACCAAAGCTATAACGTGAAAGAAGAACAAAGCTAGGGGCATCACAGTCTCAATCTTCAAGATATATTAGAAAGCTATAGTAAAAAAATATGGTACTGGCACAAAATAGACCCATTGATCAATGGAACAAAATAGAGAGGCCAGAAAACAAAGAATAGAGAGACCAGAAATAAACCCACACTTTTATGGTCAATTAATCAATGACAAAGGATGCAAGAATATACAATGAGAAAAAGACATTCTCTTCAGTTAATGGTATTGATAAAACTGGACAGCTACTTGCAAAAGAATGAAACAGGGACACTTTCTTACACCACACACAACTCAAAATGGATTAAAGACCTAAATGTGATGACCTGAAACCACAAAATTCCTAAAAGAAAATATAAGCAATAATCTCTTTGACACTGACCTTAGCAACTTATTTATGGATATGTCTCCTCAGGCAAGGGAAGCAAAAGCAAAAACTATTGGGAATACATGAAAATAAAAAGCTTTTGCACATTGAAGAAAACAATCAACAAAACAAAAAGGAAAATTACTGAATGGGAGAAAATATTGGCAAATGATAAATCTGTTAAGGAGTTAATATCCAAAATATATAAATAACTTATACAACTCAACCTACACACAAGAAGAAGAATCTAATTAAAAACGGGCAGAGGACCTGAATAGACATTTTTCCAAAGAAGACATACAGATGGCCAACAAACTCATGAAAATGTGTTCAATATCACTAATCATCATGGAAATGCAAATCAAAACCACAATGAGATACTACCTCACACTTGTTAGAATGGCTAGAATCTAAAAAGACAAGAAATAACAAGTGCTGGTGAGGATGTGAAGTAAAGGGAACCTCCTACACTGTTGGTGAGACTATAAATTGGTGCCACTACTGAGGAAAACACTATGGAGGTTCCTCAGAAAATTAAAAATAGAATTACCATATGATCCAGTAATTCCACTACTGGGTATTTACCCAAAGAAAATGAAAACACTAATTTGAAAAGATATATGCACCCCTATACTTATTGTAACACTATTTACAATAGCCAGGTTATGGAAGCAGCCTAAGTGTCCATCAATAGATGAATGGATAAAGAAATGTTATATATATATACATAATATATGTAAAACATTTAATATATATAATTTATATATATATATATATAAATGTGTGTGTACATGTATATACACACAATGGAATATTACCCAGCTATAAAAAAGAATGAGATCTCGCCATTTGTGACAATGTGGATGGACTTAAAAGGTATTGTGCTAAGTGAAATAAGTCAGATAAAGACAAATACCATATGATTTCACTTACATGTGTAATCTAAAAGCAAAACAAACAAACTAGAAACAAGACTCATAAATACAGAGAACAAACTGTTGGTTGCCAGAAGGGAGATATTTAGGGGGAATGGGTGAAATAAGTGAAGGAGATTAAGAGGTACAAAGTTCTACTTCTAAATAATTCACAGAGATGAAAAGTACAGCATAGGGAATATAGTCAACAATATGTAATAGCATCGTATGATGACAGATGGTAACTACACTCATTGTGGAGAGCATAAGATAATGTATAGAATTGTCAAATCTGAAACTAATATAACACTGTATAACAATTATACTTAAATAATAAAAAATATAAATGGTGGAGGAAAATATACCATATTAACACTAATCAAAAGAAAACAGGAGTAGTTATATTAATTTCAGACAGAGAAAACTACTAAGTAATGAAAATTATCAGGAATAAAGAAAGATATTATAAAATGATAAGGTGGTCAATTCTCTAAGACATAACAGTTCTTAACATGTATGTGCTTAACAATAGAGCATCAAACTATGCTGTGAAGTGTAGTTTTTTACCATGAAGCAAAAACTGATAGAACTGCAATGAGAAATAGATGAATCCACTATCATGTTGTAGACTTCAACACCTCCCTGATCAGAAATGTGCAGATACAACAGGCAGAAAATCAGTAAAGACATAGTTGAACCCAACAACACTAGCAATAAACTGGATATTATTGATATTTATAGATTACTTCACCCAACAACATCAGAATACACATTTTTGTCAAGCTCACATGGAACATTCACCAAGATATACCACATTCTGGGCCATAAAACACACCTTAACAAATTTAAAAGAATAGAAACCATACAGTGTCTGTTTTTAGACCACAATGGAATTAAACTAGAAATCAATAACAGATAATTGGAAAATCCCCAAATACATAGATATTAAACAACACACTTCTAAATAACACATGGGCCATGGTAGAAATCTCAAGAGAAATTAACAAATATTTTAAACTAAATGAATGAAGACACAATTTATCAAAGTTTGTGAGATGCATTGAAAGCAGTGCTTAAAGGGAAATTTATAGCATTGAATACATATATTAGAAAAAAAGAAAGATCTAGGGGTGCCTGGGTGGCTCAATTGGTTAAGTGGCTGCCTTCGGCTTAGGTCATGATCTGAGAGTCCTGGGATTAAGCCCCACATTGGGCTCCCTGCTCAGTGGGGAGTCTGCTTTTCCCTCTGCCTCTACTCCTCTGCCACTTGTGCTCACTCTCTCTCTCTCTTGCTCAATCTCTCTCAAATAACTAAATAAAAATCCTTAAAAAAAAGATCTAAAATCAATCTTCTAAGTTTCCACCTTAGGAAACTAGAAAGAGAAGAAAAAAATAAATGCAAAGTAAGCAGAATAGAAGAAATATTAATAACTAAAGCAGAAACCAAGGAAATTGAAAACAGGAAATCAATAGAGAAAAATCAGCAAAAGCCAAAGCTGATTCTTTGACAAGATCAATAAAATCAATAAGCCCTTAGCCAGGCTAACTAAAGAAAAAAGGGAGAAGACATGAATTAATATCAGAAATGAAAACAAGGACATTACTACAGATCCCATGACACAATCTACTAAAACTCACACAAGAAAGAAACAGATGATCTGAATAGGCCTGTATCTGTTAAAGAAATTGAATCAGTTATTAATAATCTTTCAAGACAGAAAACACCAGGCCCAAATGGGTTAACTGGTGAATTATACCAAACATTTAAGGAAGAAATTATACCAATTCTCTGTAATCTTTCACAGGATAGAAGCAGAGGGAATACTTCCTAACTCATTCTATGAGGCCAGCACTACCCTGATATTCAAATTAGACCAAAAAAATTATAAGAAAACTACAATATCTCTCATGAACATAGATTCAGAGTCACCCAACAAAATATTAGTAAATCAAATCCAAAAAAGTATGAAAAGATTATACACCAGGACTAAGTAGAATTTATTTCAGTTATGCAAGGCTGGTTCGGCATTCAAAAATCAATATGACCCATCATATGAACAAACTAATAAAAGAAAAATCACATGATCATATCAATAGATATAGACAAAGTATTTGACAAAGTCCAACACCAATTTGTGATAAAAACTGTCAGTAAACTAAGAACAGAGGGGAGCTTTCTCAACTTGATAAAGACTATGTACAAAAAATTTACAGATAACATAATGGTGAAAAACTTGAATGTTTCTAAGATCAGGTACAAGACAAGCATATCCCCCCTCTTACCACTCCTTTTCAACATTGTGTCTGAAGTTCTAGCTAATGCAGTAAGACAGGAAAGTGAAATAAAAGGTATACAGACTAAGAAGGAAAAATAAAACTGTGTTTATAGATGACATGATCATCTGTGTACAAAATCGAAAAGAATCAACAAAAAACTCCTAGAACTAATAAGCAATTATAGGAAGGTTGCAGGACACAAGGTAAATATAGAAAAGTCACCCACTTTCCTATATACCAACAATGAAGAAATGGAATTTGAAATTAAAAACACAATACCATTTACATTAGCACCCCCTAAAATGAAATACTTATGTATAAATCTAACAAAATATATATAAGATCTTTGTGGGGAAAACTACAAAACTCCGATGAATGAAATTGAAGAATTAAATAAATGGAGAGATATTCCATGTTCATGATAAGAAGACTCAATAATGTAATGATGTCAGTTGTTTCCAAGTCAATCTATATATTCAACACAGTACCAATCAAAATTGCAGTAAGTTATTTCATGGATAGTAACAAACTGATTCCAAGTATTTATATGGAGAGGCAAAAGACCCAGAATAGCCAACATAGTACTAAAGGAGAACAAAGTTGGACGACTGATGCTGCCTGTCATAAAGACCTACTCTAAAGCTACAGTAATCAAGACAGTGTGGTTTTGGTGAACAAATAGATCAATTGAACAGAATAAAAAGCTCAGAAATAGACCCCCATAAATATTGACCACTAATCTCTGGTAAGAGAACGGAGGTGATACAATGGAGCAAAGATAGTCTATTTAACAAATGGTGCTGGAACAACTGGACATCCACATGCAAAAAAAAAAAAAAAAAAAAAAAGACACTGACCTTACGCTCATCACAAAAATCATTTTCTCTGGATGCTCGCCACACTTTTTCTTTGTATTTATTTTTTAGCAGTTTGATTATGATGTGTCTGGGCATGAATTTCTTTGGGTTTATACTATTTGAGATTCATTGAACCTCTTAAATCTGTAGGTTTATGTCTTATGCCACATTTGGGAAGGTTTTAACCACTATTTCCTCAAGGAGTTTTTCTATGGTATACTCTCTCATTTCCTTTTGGGATTCCAATGACACAAATGTTAAACCTTTAGTATTGTCCTACAGGTCCCTGAGGCTATGTTCATTATTATTATTATTTTTTTTTTTGGCTATGTTCATTATTTTTTTCAGTATTTTTCTCCCTGTTGTTTAGGTTGGATTATTCCTATTAATATACCAATAAATTCACTGTTTTCTCTATTATCTTCATTTTCCTTTTGAGCCCTTCTTACGAATTTTTTATTTTGGCTATTGCATTTTTCAGTTCAAAATCTCCATTTGATACCTCTTTATGTATTCTATTTCTCTGATGAGACTTTCTATATTTCCATTTATTTCAAGAGTGTTCTTTACTTCTTGGAATATGTTAATAATAGTTATCTTTAAAGCTTTTGTCTGGTATTTCCAACATGTCTCATCTTGGCATTGGTGTCTGTTGGTTGTATTTTCCCATGTGAGTTGAGATTGTTCCTGCTTCCTTGTACGGTGAGTATTTTAGATTTTATCCTGGATATTTTGGGAGACTCTGTGTTATGAGTTTCTGGGTCTTGTTTAAATCCTATGGGGAATGTATATATTATTAACAGGCGATTGGTTTGTTTGAGTTCAGACCACACATTCCAATGAGCCTTCTGTGGATTGTGTTTCTAATGTCAGTTCAATCACAAAGCCTTTGTAGCACTATTCAACTTTATCACATGTGTGTGCCACCCAGTGGCCAATCTGGGATCTGGGCAGTGTTCCATCCCATAATTCAGTTCTCAAAATCATTGTTATATTGTTTAGGGTCAGATTCACATATGCACAGCTAAAGACTGAGCTTATGCATTCATAAACAATTTTATGGGGTTGTTTTCCCAAGCTGTACCCTCTTCAACATTTCCCCATTCCTTTTTCTTCCCTGGGGCTCACCTTTCAGTCTCTAACCCCAGAAAGATGAGCTTTTGGCTGTGATGCTGTGCTGTGCACTTCCCACAGTTGTACCCATGTCTGAGACCAAGCAGTAGGAGGGAAGAGAGAGAAAAACAGCAATGGGGATTCACCACATCTTCTTGGGACAGAGCTATTCTGATCAGATATAATGGTTCTCCTCCCTCAGAATTTTGGACACCTGTAGACCCCCATTGCTGGTGTTGTCTCTGCGGCTGCTGCTACTTCAGGATTTCCTGGAGTGCAAGAGAACAGAGAAAAGGAAAAAAAGAAAACCCTGGGAGATTTCCCCCACTCTCTGTAAGCATCAAGAGATCTTTTTCCTCCCCTTCCAGACAAAACAAGAGGGCTTCTCCTGGAGCTCTCTTTATCCATGCCCTAGTTCCCACTTGCAGGTTTTGGGCTGCCTTGCATCTAAGCCAGGGATAGCAGAAGAAAAGTAAACAATAAACTCATCACCAGTTAGTACTTTGGATTCTGGTCTGTTTTCTTTCCCTGCATGGGAAATCTACATTTCATGCTACACTGTACTTTTCAGGGTCCTCAAATAGCTGCCTTATACATTCTTTCCAGGTTTTATAGCTGCATTGAGTGGGATAAACAGGGTGTAGTTACCCCCATTTTACTTAGAACCAGAACCACCTATTTCTTTTACATCTTTCTACAACTATATCTGTGTATTTATTCACAGAGTCTCTTTTGTTATTTTTATAACATTTTTTTCACTTTGAAAAGCCTCCTCAACTTCTGAGTAACAATATTACCTTAGGTAGAGTAACCTAAAAGGGAATGAGACAGGGATTCTATTGAGGGAGTGTTCTCAGGAGAAACCTCCAAAGAAGGACATGAAGGAAGGAGGAAAGGCAGGAGAAGAACCTAAGCAAAGAGGTAGACTCAACAGAAGTCTAGCATCACCCTGATTATATGGAGAGCTCTAGAGCAAAGATGACACCACAGAATTGTCTCCGTTGAGGCAAAGGAGTTGGTTTTTTGCTCCTTCATATTAGTCATTTGCTGTGTTGGTGGCTATATAACCTCTTAGGCATCTCTAGATGAGGTGGCTCCGTCAGTTTAGAACATTTCTCCAGAGAAGAGTGCAGCTGTGAGCTGTTAGCAGCTAACACTCATAGCTGCTAAATAGCAAATAAACAGAGCCAGTCTTGGTTCTGGGTAAGATGGAGTCAGTAGCTGAGGATGGGTTCACTAGACTGGTAAAGGGGCTCTGGGTGGGGCATCAGTGCCATCATTTTGATGATTAATGGCATATTTTGGTGGTGATAATCACTGATTGCTGTCATTTCCTTCCAAAACACAGAGAGTCACTAACTAGTGGCGGGGTAGGAAACATGCTTAGGCTGAAATCTATCTCTGGGGTGATGGTTCTTAACATTTGATGTGCATGAGAATCACTTGGAGAGCTTGTTAAAGATGCAGATATCAATACCAATCCAGAGATTCTTATTCAATAGACTGTGATGGGGACTGCATTTTAATAAGGACCCCCACGATTCACTTTCAGATTATATGACTAATCATTCAATTCAACCCATTTCAATGATGGCAAACATCACTCTGTTTTCATTTTGTCTCCCCCAATAAATCTGAAGCTCCTATGGGAAGGTGTTAAATTGCACTAGTTTCCCCTATAGTGATGTACACAACCATGATTTTTAAAATACCAAATAATTTTTTAAAGATTTTATTTATTTGAGAAAGACAGCAGAGTGAGAGAGAGAGAGCATGAGAGGGGGTGGGGGGGCAGGAGGAGGGGCAGAGGGAGAAGGAGAAGCAGGCTTCCTGCTGAGCAGGGAGCCCAACCCCGGGTGGGGGCGGGTCTTGATCCCAGGACCCCAAGATCATGACCTGAGCCGAAGGCAAAGGCTTAACCGACAGAGCCACCCAGGTGCCCCAAAATACCGAATATTTTTTAAAAGTCCTATCAGTTCACTGTACCAGTGATCCAAGTAACTACTTTATGGGGGGCCTGAAATAAGGTGGTTATAAGTATCTGGGGGCACAAAAGCAAAATCTCAGAGCATGAGCCATAGGAGCTGTAGAATCCTGGGAGGCAACAGAGGCAGGTAGCCTCACCAGCAGTG
Organism: Phoca vitulina; assembly: GCF_004348235.1. NCBI lineage: Eukaryota > Metazoa > Chordata > Mammalia > Carnivora > Phocidae > Phoca > Phoca vitulina. The sequence continues at coordinate 11,809,031 of NW_022589738.1, read as the reverse complement.
AATCATAACTTTTTAAAAATGATCTTCAGATAGTCCAGGGGTATCAGAGTCTAACTTACACAAAATACCTATCTCTGCCAAGTGCCCAGAACGATGAATCAAAGCATATGGCTGGGATGGGCCTGGGAGAGTAGCATCTGTTTTTACAGCTGTAGTTGTCCATACAGATTGAGGTCAGCATAAATCATATCATCGTTCACTATAAAGGACAGAATATTGATCAGTATCCATGCCTTCCTAACAATAACAGCTCCATTTTGGATATCTAGACACAGTCTAGGATCAAAAATGAAACTGTATTTCCAAAGGGACATAATAAAACAAAAACTAGCATGAGAAACCAATGGACTCTCAAGTATTAATTCCCTTTTAAGAATTAGGTTGCATGCTGCGAGAGCAAAGGATTTACTTAGGAAAACCTGCTTAATGAGATAAAGTATCTTCCCACAGAAAATCTTTAAAAAAACATTTATACTCTGCTGCATTTTTATACTTTATGAAACTTATCAAACACACAGTGCTGCACACTTAAATAGAGCAGTTATTTTATCTAGAAGATCAAATGAAGCTATGAAGTTCATACAGTTGTAGTGCAGGAAATCTGATGTACGGAAGCATGTTAAGATTTTATGGGCCATTAAAAGTACAGATATTTTAATGATTACTCAGATCAAGATGTCATTTATAGTCATAACAAGTAAGTGGTTTGGGATTTGTTACTCCCAAAGGGGCTATCATTGAGGCTGACCCTTGCCCAAGGGCATGTTTATAAATATATCAGCTTTACAGAATGGGTAAAGCACCTAGTTGTTTATATTCCCTTAATGACTGACTCTCTGCTTCTGACTTATAGTTAAATGAGCTTGTTTGCTGATAAATCCTCCTAAGACTCATGAGGTCAAAGTAAAGAACCAGTGTTGTGTGGCAACCCATGATCATCTGTCTCATTTCCTTGAGGAAAGAGAAGCCCTGAGCTGAGGCGATGAATGGTAGGCAAAAAATTGATTAATAGGCATCAGGGAAGATCATTTTTCTGGCTTCACTTATATGCTTGTGTAAGCAGGCAGGCTAGACTAGACGTACCTCTGAGAAAAAGTAAAAAAAAAAATGATTGGGGATGAGGTGGGGGATTGGCCAGGGAGCTGTAATCCTGGGAGGCCATTTTGTCTCCTGGGTTTAATAGTTTCTGGAAGAATGCAGAGACCCTGACAATGAGTATGAGTGAATTGAACTAGGTCTTGTGTTATAGGCTGGGCTTTCTGGGAAGCCAACTCTGAGATAGAGCATAGGAGGCAGGATGCTTATTAGGGCATGCCCTTGGGATCAACACCTGGGAAAAGGAGGAGAAGGAAGCAGGAGTGGGCACAGGGAGAAGCTGGGCTGTGATGCAGGCCCAGCAACAGCCTTGGCTGACCTACAGGTAGCTCTGGAGCTAGAATGGCCCTTCAGAGTTGTATTCGGTTGAGCCAGAATGGTAGGAATTTCTCTTCCTGCATTGATTTGTTACTGGATATGGACAACCTCAGAAGGTCATCAAGGAAACTGCCTTTTGGCCAAGGTGCCTCTCTGTAGCTGAGGCAACCCTTAAGGGGACTGAGAACTGACAGTTGTCCGTCTACCACCAGGACTCCTAGCAGCTGTGACAACAAGGACTTCACTAAAGGGGGATCTGGGCAGGGCATGAAAGTGGCCACCACACCTGGTCAAATTGGGGCCACCATGGTTTATCTGAGTGATGATACTAGGTAGTGGGAACCCAAAAGAACTCTACGGCTAGTTGTCGAAGGCAAGTTATGCCACCTGAATTTTGCTGCTTCCGCTTCTAAGGATCATTTTATTCTGAGATCTGACAAGGAAGGGCATAAGTGAAGTGTTCTGGATCTGGCCCTACATCTGTCTATAAGGGTAAGGCAAGCTAGGTTGGAGTCAAGTGGCAGGTGGGGGGTGGGGGTGTGACACAGGCTGGGGCTGTCCACGGAGCATCAGAATGGCGAGTGGATATATATCATCCAGGGCCTTCAGCAAGGGTCATGCAGTCGATATAGGGCATCCAAAATGAAACAAAAGTCAGGTGGGCCTAATACCTGGAAGTTCATGCAGTCTGTTGAGATGCAGGGGGAAAATAATGACAACTACGTTTATTAAGTACTTAGGTGGATCAGGGACCCCTCTGTGCACTTTACACACATCATCTCATTTCTTGCTTACAATTCCATGTGGCAGGCATTATGATCTTCATTTTCATGGGCACACAAACCAATTCAGAGAGGAACTTACTCAAAATTATACAGTTGGTAAGTGGCAGACATTCTGGAGACAGAATTTCTGGGTTCAAATTCTGACTCTTACTAGATGTGTGACCTGGTGCAAATACTTAACCTCTCTATTGCTTAGGATCTTCATCTTTAAAAAGGGGCAACCTGGGTGGCTCAGTTGGCTGAGCATCCAACTCTTGATTTCAGCTCAGGTCATGATCTTGAGGTCATGAGATCGACCCTGTGTCAGGCTTCATGCTCAGCTGGAAAGTCGACTTGTGATTCTCTCTCTCCCTCTGTCCCTCACTGCTCCCCCATGCGTTTTTTTCTCTCTCTCAAATCTTTTTTAAAAAGGGAATAATAATAATACCTACTTCTTATGGCTATTATGAGCATTAAGTGCATTTATATTAAAGTGCCAAGAGTGGGGCACCTGGGTGGCTCATTTGGTTGGGTGTCTACCTTCAGCTCTGCTCATGGTCCCAGGGTCCTGAGATCAAGCCCTGCGTCAGGCTCCCTGCTCAGCAGAGAGTCTGCTCCTCCTTCTCTCTCTGCTCCTGCCCTCACTCATGTTCTCTCTCTCAAATAAATAAATAAAAATCTTAAAAAAATAAAGTGCCAAGAGCAATGCCTGACACAGCTTAAGAGCTATGTAATTGTGTGTGAACTAGGTGAATAAGTCAGCCTAATTCCAAAGCCTATGTTCTTGAGTATTATGCTTCCCTGGCAGGACTCTGATTCTTAGGATATGAAGGGTGAGAGTTAGGTAGTGTAAATACTAGGAAGTAGCTAAGATATTAGGAGACTAATCATTCATTTATTGATTCACAAATATTTACTGAGCAAAAAATACAAATATTTACCCTTTTTATATGTGCTAGGCCTTTTTTCTAGGTAGTGGAGATAAAAAAATGAACAAAACAGCTAAAGTCCCAGATATCATAGAGCTTATATTGTAGTGGGGAGACAGGTGATAAGCAAAATAATAAAGAAATATCTAAATAATGTCAGGGAGTGGTAAGAGTTGTGAAGAAAACAAAAGCATGACAAGGGCATAGGGAGCTGTGGAGGGGGCACTGCAGGGAAGTGGGGAGTGTGCGCTACTTTAGGAAGAATGATCAGGAGAAGCCTTTCTGATGAAGTGACATTTGAGCAGAGACCTGAATAAAGTAGAAGGAGTCAGGCAACAATCTGGGAGACAGGGACGCCTGGGTGGCTCAGTCGGTTAAGGATCCAACTTTTGATTTCAGCTCAGGTCATGATCCCGGGGTCCTGGGCTCGAGCCCCGTGTTGGGCTCCCTGCTCAGCGGGGAGTCTGCTTCTCCCTCTCCCTCTGTCCCTCCCCCTGCTTGTGCTCTCTCTCTCTTAAATAAATAGATAAAATCTTTAATAAAATATATATAATCTGGAAGACAAGCCCAGGCAGAGAAAATAGGGGGGAAAGCAGGCTCCTCAGAGTTGTCCCCAGCTGGGATATGTGGGCTACCCTCAGAAGGAGATGAGATCTGGGATGAGGCAGTTTTCTTCAGCAGAAGGCATCTCCAAAGTGGGCTGACAGCTGAGGGCTGCCCTCCAGGAGCTCTCCAGGCGGCTAGGGGAATAAGTGTTTCATTCCTGAAGGGCCATCTGGGTGGTGGTACATCCCGGCTTCCACCACTTTGTGTGTGCCTCATTTGCTTGTTCTATTTGGCTTACACAAAGAGAAACAGATCCTTGCCACCAAAGAATATATGCTAAACAGTTTGAAAATTTCATTAAAGTTCTTATGCAAAAGTACAAAGGTTGAAGTAAGACTTTGGATGTCAGTAGGTAAAAAGACAATGTAAATATTGGAACCCTGATTCCTGCATAACACCGGGGAAGGAGCAAAAGTCTAAATCTGAAAGTTCTTTGGAAGGGAGTACTTGGCAGATGGGTGATTTTAAAATGTGATACCATGGATTCTTTTGCAACTTGATAACATATCAGTACTGCCCACATGCTCTAGAAACCATGTGAATGAAGAAGGCTGTCATTAGAGCTGGAAATTGCTTTGTGATTTTGGCAGTGGTTTGCGCTTAGGCCAGGTTCAGATGTCCCCATTTCTGAATTTTAACCAGTAATGGCCATTACAGTGTGTTTGGGAGATGGTTGCTGGAGATTGTGGGGAGAAGATAGAATTCTCTGCCTTTTAAGGCATCTTAATCACGATTTTGGCAACCTAGGAGCCTTCAACTTAGTAAACTGAGCAGCCATTTCCATAGCAGAGAAATAAGCTACTGTTTGACCCAGAGAGGGAGCTTTCAGCTGTTGTTTGTTGACCTGAGCCAAGGGAAACAAGATGACAGATTGGACAACCAGCACACCATGCAATTTATGCCCTTCACGGACTGTCAAACATTAATTTAATTTAATTTTAATCATTACCATCTGGTGCTTATATAGAGAGTCAGGCCCAGATAGATATTTCGTTATCTCGAACTGGTGAACAGTGCTGTGTTTTGGCCTGCAGCCATGTGCATGCACCCTAAGGAGGGGGCAGGGGGACCACGGGCGGGGAGACTTGTACTGATGCCAAACACGCAGACATCACCGGTTCCAGAAGCTGTAAACGGGACCTGTTGTTGGTGCTGGTCCCACCACGGGTCAGGGGCCCCTTCTCTTGTCCCACTCATGGAGGCATAAATGCCAAGTCATGTCTTTGTATTCCTGGGACACTGGCAGAGAGGACTGGCTGGGGATGGTGTCTGAGTGAACTGGGGCATCTGACTCTGTGGCTCAAACCTCTTGAGCAACTGAAGTGACCAGTAGCACATTTAATATGTTCATCAGGTAATTATTAAGCATTGACAATGGGGATAAGAACTGGGATCAAATGACCTTTGTGGTTTCATCGTCCCTGAGAATCTGTGATTCTTTGTGTTAATCATACTGCCAGGCCCAGCAGGGAATAAGGAAGAAATATAAGGCAGCATCCCTGCCCTGTGAGCCAACTCAGTCCCAGGAGGGATTTTGCTTTCTTCCCAGTCCTCAGGCTGCAGCTCAGGTTATTAGTGGCTAGTAGGGGGTGGAAGGATTACCCATGAAGTCCCAAGGGAGTAGTGGAGGGAACATGGAGAGAGAAGCCCTTCATTTTCCTGAATTTTAATTTCTCGCTTGTAAAGTACCTTGGTACCCACCAGGCTGGAGGATACTACTCATCAAGCCAGCTCTAGCTTCAGGAGACAACACTGAGTCCCATTCATTGATTTGTGGACCAAGATCATATGATATACTTGAGACAGGAAAAAGCAAGTTTGTCCTTTTCTTTGAAGATAGAAACAGGTCTTTTTTTTTTAATTTTTCTGCAATAATTTTAAGTATATGCTCAGTGCCCCCAAAATCAGATAATATAGAAAACAAAAAAGTAAATTGGTCACACAAACATACAGACCACAGTTAACGTTTGGTATGTGTCTTTACACATACACATACACATACATATATTTACAAAAATGAGATCATGTTATAGGTAATGAAAAGCAAAATCTCTTGCTGGATGACTCTGTTCTCCAGCCAGATGTCAGCGTGACCAGAAGGAACATTGAGGGGCTTCAAGCAGGGAAAGGGAGAGTAGCATTGCAAAAGTTGCCACTTCAGATTTCAAGGCTGGATGTTCTTTCCAGCTCAAGCTGGGTCTGTCCAACCCACCTCTTGGCAACCACTAAGGGCAGATTTGCCAGACCTTCTGAAATATGACACCACCTCCATTTGGAATGTGAATCTTGTTTCTTTCTATGAAACATTACAATTTTACTTCTAAAAAATAACAAAAAGTAGTTTTCAAATTGCGGAGGGCTAAAGGGCAAGTACGGGTTAGAAGAAACAGTTTCAAGAGTTAAAATGGAGCATGATAAGGAAAGAGAAAATCATTTCCTGCCTTGCTTTTCTGACTAGACAGATTTTGTTCTTTATGTTAAAAGAGAACACTATTCCATAAAGAACCCATTTTGATCCACATGCATCAAAATTAAAAGGATGTGTTCTTCAAGAATATTTCATCCCAGATAAGGATGTGGTTGAAAGTTGTCTCCTTGGGGGGACCCTACTTCCTTGTGGAAAGTGACCAGAGAGTAGAGACCCACAGATCAGGCTGCATGTGGAGGGGTGGAAGAAGCCAGGTCCATTTGGGTGGAGAAGGAGAGTCTTAGATTAGTGGAAATGTGGGATGAACTTATTTTATATTCTTTTAGAAGTTAGAACCAGAATGAAAGGATCGGACTTATTGTGAGACAGAGAGCTGACACAAGAGATTTGAGAGGATGGAGAGGGAAAAGGAGTGAAGTCAGCTAATATTTATTTAGTAGCTACTATGTGTCAGAGGTGGTATTAAATTCCTTGTATTCTCTTACTGAATCTTCACAGTAATCTTAAGAGGTAGATTATATTACTGGTAATTTAGAGCTAAATGGAGTAAGACTCAGAGAGGTTAAGTAACTTGCCCAAAGTTACATAGCCATTAAGTAGAAGAGGCTCCTCCCCCTAGTTATGACAACCAAAAATGTCTCCAGACATTGCCAAATGTCTTCTGGGGAACAAAATCAGCCCTAGTTGAGAACCACTGCTTGTTTCAGGTGCCCATGGGAAGCACAGGGAGGGTAGGTTTTACGAGGTGGATGTGCTGGGCTAGGCTGTGGACAAGCTTCTCATGCACTTCAGAGTTTAGTGGGGGTTGCAGGTGGAATGAGGAGGAGGCTATGTGTGTGTGTGTGTTGTGGGAGAGAAAATGATATTCTTTCTGTTTTACCTCTGTGCCTGATGTCAAGCTGTCCCTTGTCTACAGTAGATGAATGGCCCAGAACTAAATTGTACCCCTTACTGTTCCTTTTTTAAAAATGACAAGCACACAGAAACCATGTTGCTATTTGTATAACATCAGTTTTCAGGTGAGTTCAGTTTGGATGACAGGTTCTTAAGCAGCCATTTCACAGCCTGTCGGTTTCTGGGTTGTTAGGGATGTTTTCACTTTTAAGTACTTCTATGCAGCTATTAAACAAATCAATATGTGGTTCCAGTAGAGGGAGTCCTGTCAGTTACAGTAGAGGGTCTGATAAAACATGCAAATGCTTTCTTAGCTGGAGCTTTGGGTCTTCTTTGGCCTGGAATATGTGGCCCCTGGGGGGGAAATGAGACCCCTGAAAAGAGTTCCAGATTTTCAGTGCTGGCAGAAGAGATTTCAGATGGAGACTCCAAAACTCCTGTATTCCCCGTAAATAGAAGTAGCAGAGAGATATACGTATAGGTTAATACCTATGATCTTGTCTTCATTTCATCGGTTGGATTCATGGCAAAAATGTACTAATTGGGGTTTCTTGTTTCCACTGTACCATCCAGGGTCAAGTAGGGAAGCAAGCGGGTGGTGGACACTATACAGGCCCTGCCCAAACCCTGTCGGATCACTTTTACCGATTTGCTGTGCTCAGCACCCAGTTCTGGTGTGCTTTTCTGCTAATGACTAGCACCTGTCACCTTTGGCTTCCCCTTGTGCTATTGGAGTTGCCTCACCTGTACAAAGACCATGGGAATTTATATTTCCCTGGGGACGCCCATAGCCAATGGACAGGACTATGAAAATCCAATCCCCTTGAAATAAACACTGGTTGTAATTTATACTCCAAAGCTAAACCTTGAGATTATTAGGAAGCTCAGACTTTTCCTGAAATTGCAGCCTCGCTCCTTGGCTTCCTTTCTTTCTCTGTGCTGCTCTCCCCACTCTGTTCTGGTCTCCCCTGGGAGCACTTTACCAATAAATCACTTGCATAGAAATCTTCATTTCAAGGTCTCCTTCTGGGGAATCTGACCCAAGGCATAAGCATTCCAAAGTCTACATTTGAGTGGGAGAGGAGATGAATTTTTTATTCACATGGGATGTTCCATAATCTTACCCTCTCCTATAAAGTCGGTGTTCACTAGATGTTTCTTGCTGTAGTGGGTGATAATCTTGGGCTGGAGAAATGAGAAAACAAATAAACCTCTGCCACCTAGGCACTGCTCCCCTTGCCTCCACAGCCGAGAAAGCCACAAAGGACCCCAGGAGGTGTTGTTGAATCTCACTTAGGCAAGGGAAGTAAGAGAAGCTGGTTTTGCTCATATTTTAAATGAATTAGATCTTTGGCACCCAAGGCTATGACTCGGTGCTTTCATACTTGAGAGGACATTGCCATTGAGAATAGTGATTCAGCCAAACAGGTCAGTGGTAAGGAAACTTGGATCAAAATTCTATTGGGATATGTTGGCTAATTGAATTTAAATTAAAAAAAACCTATTGGGATATGAATCTGATACTAGGGTTTAAGAGGATCGCCACAATTTTACTGCAAAATTCATTGATGATATAGCACTATTTTATTTTATTTTATTATGTTATGTTAATCACCATACATTATATCATTAGTTTTTGATGTAGTGTTCCATGATTCATTGTTTGCGTATAACACCCAGTGCTCCATTCAGTATGTGCCCTCTTTAATACCCATCACCAGGCTAACCCATCACCCACCCCCTCCCTTCTAGAACCCTCAGTTTTTTTCTCAGAGTCCATAGTCTCTCATGGTTCGTCTCCCACTCCGATTTCCCCCCCTTCATTTTTCCCTTCCTGCTATCTTCTTTTTTTTTTTTAAACATATAATGTATTATTTGTTTCAGAGGTACAGGTCTGTGATTCAACAGTCTTACACAATTCACAGTGCTCACCATAGCACATACCCTCCCCAATGTCTATCACCCAGCCACCCCATCCCTCCCACTATTTTTGAGTGCTTTCTACTTGTTTGGCAGCGTTTTCTCATGCATTATATCATTTAATCCTTGTGGTATACTTGTGAGATAATACCAGTCCCATTTTACAGGCAAGAAAGCTGAGGCTCAGGTGCCTGGGTGGCTCAGTTGGTTAGGCGATTGCCTTCGGCTCAGGTCATGATCCTGGAGTCCCGGGATCGAGTCCCACATCAGGCTCCCTGCTCAGTGAGGAGTCTGCTTCTCCCTCTGACCCTCCCCCCTCTCGTGCTCTCTCGCTCTCTCTCTCTCAAATAAATAAATGAAATCTTTAAAAAGAAAAAAAAGAAAGCTGAGGCTCAAAGAGCTTGTGCTACCTGCCTAAGGTCACACTCAGAGGAAGTGGCAAACATGGGATTTGAGCCCACATTAGTCTGATTCTGACAGTTATGTGCTTAACTACCTATCAGAATACTGTTCCAACATTGACTCTCTTCTCTCTAAAGTGATGAGGGAAAGATTTGTTAACATTTTCACAAGGCAGAAAACTATCTCATCTGAGAAGGTTTATATAGACATTTTTCTTTTCTGAGAAGAATAAATAAATGTATAGGAAATTGAAATATATTCAATGAGGCTGACATGCTATAATACAGATAATATGTTATATGGTGAAGTCTTCTCTAAGCTTAGCATTTTCTTATTACAAGGTCAGTATGATGATTAATGGTTTATGTGCACGGTAGAAAATGAGTATTTTCTTTGCAATCATTTGGAGGGTATTCCATCTTGCATAACTTCTTTCCTATTTGAGTACGTGCGAGCATTGTTCCTGGGTTTGAATTTTTGTTTTTCCCCCTCCTCTTCACCCCTGGCCTCTTTTTTGCCCTAGAGCCAAGGCCAGAAAGGCTGCAGAACTACTGCTGTTTTACCCAGTTCCCTCCAGGATTGAAAAATGTGCTGTTCCCGAATTCTAACAGTTTTTGCAAACCTCAAATGCAACATGAGAACACTTTTGGACAACAACCCTCCATGAAAAAAATTTACAATGTATCCTGTATGTAGATACAGGATATGTGCTCATATTTTAGCTTAAGCAGTGAACGGAGACTGCAGAACTCTTTTTGAAATTTTAAGATGTCAGTTTCCAGCAACATAGAAAATAAAATTTGGAAGTAGCTGCAAAAGAATGGATTTTTATTTTCATTTAGAAGTGGGTCCAAGGTTTAGAGAAAAACTCCCCTCTCTGGGTTCAAATATTGTTTACCCTCAATAGAATATGCCTTCCTGTTGAAAGTGTTCTAATTGTGAAACAGCCCCAGGCAAGTGGTATTTAGGAGAATGAAATGCTAAGCATGAAATCACAAACCTGGAAGAGACCCTATGAGAACATCTAGTTCTGCCCTCATCTTCCAGCTGAGAATAGCTAACTCATCCTGTATGGGTTATTTTCTATTTGGTAGGATTCATAAGTCTACATTTTCATCTTTAGTGCCCTTTCACATGACATGTTTCAGTTAATGGTGGACTATCTGGGTAATCACAAGAAGCCACCAGTACCCAACAAAGCACCTGGCACATACATAGTATTCAGTAGAACTTCTATTAGAAGGAATGAATGCATCAACACATGAAAAAAATGAAGGCTGAATAGTAGCAAATTTAATGGGATTCTTACTGTGTGATTAATTAATAAAATAGAAATGAATTGTGTCCAAACTCAATGTCTTGCAAGCTTTCTCCATTTCTCATTCTATAGTGTGGATTTTGACCTTAATAAGTAAGATGACCATGTAATGTATATTCCAAACAATGACCCTTTTGAGTGTGAAAGGGGGCACTATTAATTTTATTTATTTATTAGGGGACACTGTTAATAATTACACCAGGACAACAAGACTGCTCTGGGCAAACTGGAACTAACAGTCACCCTCTCAGTTCTGTGATTCATCAGTCTTACACAATTCACAGACCTGTACCCCTGAAACAAATAATATATGTTAATAAAAAATTTAAAAAAATTAAAAACAAAACAAAAAACCAGTCACCCTCTCAATGAGGGATTAGGAACAGAAAACAATATATTCCTATAGACTCTAAAATAAGAAACGGAGTTTTAAATCACAAATGAAGAAATGAAGATTGGAGGCGTTTCACTATCAATATTTAACGTACTGACCATGAACATTCTTACCTCATCTTGGAATTACGGTAAGAATTGGGGCAAAATGAGAGATAAAGACTTGTTTCTAATAATTAGGAAAGAAATAAGAATTAAATTATTATCAAAAGCCAGACTCAGGGGTGCCTGGGTGGCTCAGTTATTAAGCGTCTGCCTTCGGCTCAGGTCATGATCCCAGCGTCCTGGGATCGAGCCCGGCGACAGGCTCCCCGCTCAGCGGGGAGCCTGCTTCTCCCTCTCCCACTACCCCTGCTTGTGTTCCCTCTCTAGCTATGTCTCTCTGTGTCAAATAAATAAATAAAATCTTAAAAAAAAAAAAAAAAAAGCTAAACTCAGAGTGCACCCAGTAGCCCCCTAGAACTGTCTCTTGGATTGAACAGACTGGGTACTCCCACCTCTTCCCCACCTCCTCCTATCCCTGCCAACCTCTCACCACCCTCTAGCCCCTCCCCTTCCGTTTGCAACTTCCGGTGGAATCATCTTCCTGGCTATCTCAGACTTCCGGTTTCCGGGACCTGCAAACACCATATTTTGTGCTTAGCTCCTCGTTGCAAACCAACCATGAGTGCCCAGATCCGCCAGGATTATTCCGCCAAGGTGGAGGCTGCACTCCAGCGCCTGGTAAACCTGCATCTGCAGGCCTCCTATACCTACCGCGCTCTGCGCTTTTATTTTGAAGATAACGATGCAGCTCTGGAGGGCATGGGCCACTTCTTCCAAGAGTTGTCTGACGAGAAGTATGAAGGTGCCCAGTGCTTCTTGAAGATGCAAAACCAGTGGAGTGGCTGCCCTCTCCTCCAGGATGAGCAGAATCTGTCCGAAGATAAGTGGCTTAGCAGCGTGGATGCTATGGAAGCCGCGATGGCCTTGGAGAAGAACCTGAACCAGGCCCTTATGGATCTGCATGCCCTGGGTTCTGCCAACACAGATCCTCGTCTCTGTGACTTTCTGGAGAGCCATTTCCTGGAAGAGGAGATGAAGATCATCAAGAAGATGGGTGACCTTCTGACCAACCTCCGCAGGCTGGCTAGCCCCCAGGCCGCGCTGAGTGAGTATCTCTTCGAAAGGCTCACCCTGAAGCCCGACTAGGAGACTCCGGTGCCCAGCAGCCTTTGAGGAACCCGTCTGCCTTCCCCTGGTGTCGGAATTTCTGCTGGAGCCTCTTTCTCCACCCAGGAGGCAACTTTTTAACCATGATGAAACCCTTGTCCAAGCTGTGAGATCAAATGGAAACAAAAAAGGTCCTTTTTGCAGAGGGGTGAAAAAAAGCTAGGCTGCGGGGGGGAAAATATACAGAATACGATGAAGGATTTGTAGTATGTTTAATTCTCTAGATTTTCTTAAGAAATTGTTCCTAACTTTTGTGAATTGCCTGTGTACATTGAGGATCCGATACACTATGTTTTCTCTGTCAAGAAAAATGACCTTACCTATCCATAAAATGCATACAATTTTAGAGGTTTTAGAATTTCTCTGAAGCCATTCTTGGTACTGGACTAAACTCTATTGTTTTAAAATTTACCTTTGGTTTTGCCTAGCAGAGGAGAGAGCTGAGTACCTTGACCATATCATATTGTGCCCACCCCCAACCCTCAAACTCATGATAAAATTGATTTTCCTGGTTTTTAAGTTCCTGTGATGCCATCTGCTATATTGAATATAATAAGAAAAAGCCCTGCGAAATTCATCTTTGTGTCTCCAATTAGGTTGCTACTGAGAACACTGATTATTATATCATACACTGACCTCTTTATGAAGCCTCTCAAGAGAAATTTCTTTCTGGTCTTAGTATTAGGAATAAGAGTTCTTCACTTGGGTAATTGGTTTGTTTTTGTTTTATGGACACTGTAAATGATGTAGCTAATTAAGTTTCCTTTTCTGACTGCCTGTGAGAAAGCTTAGAGCCAAATTTGTGGTCCACCCAGAGTTAAAAGAGTAGGATTGTATAAGCATTTTTACACAAGCGTCATCTCTGATTCTGCTGTTACTAATTTCTTGGTGTATGTTATGGATTCTTTTAAGCCACCTTAAGCCCTTTCTAGAACAAGGTTGTGTATAAATAGATAAATAAACTTTAAATATGCTGATTAAAAAATGGCTCTGCAGTTCATTTCAGAGAAAAGAGAAGATAACTTTAAGGAAGCACTAACAGTGCCAGAGTGATTAGAATGGAGGTGGGTCAGATGGAGGTTAAATTCCAGAAGCCAAAAGAAGGAGAAGCAGTAAAATGTAATGTAGCATTCTTTTAAAAATGTGCTTCATTTTCCTGGTGAGTTCTTTTCTACTAAATCCATACATTTGTGTCCCACAGATAGCAATGTAATAATTACGTATTATTTTCCTTGCCCTTTGCAAAACTGGAATTATAACTTGTTCTCAAACCACAGAAGTTGAAAAAATCAATTCTTTTTCTACAGCACCTTTCCTTCCTGGAGCAGGAAGACCAAAGGCATACTACCATTTCTTTTATCTTACAAGGGTCAGAGGCATAGGAAGAATATTATACAGAGATTGGGACAATTGTTTTGCTCAGTTAAGGAGAAAACCTTATCTTCCTGTTTTCATGCAAAGTCTTTTGATAATAAAAAAGAATATACTGGAAAAGTTATTCCTGGAGAAAGGAATTCTGCCCATTTGCTTGTAGTTGGCAGTAAGAGATATAAGGAAGCACTTAACAATTTTCAGATTTAAATTAAAACTTGGATCTCTATACTTAAAATCAAAATTATTTTCAAATTAGCAATCAAAATAAACACATAAATCAGAATGAGAAAAAAATTACCTAATATTGTGAGATCAATTGAAAGACTATAATCTAAGGTAGATTATTTAGGAAGAAAGATGCAAACATTTATTCCCAAATAATAACGTTATATTTGTCATTACTTATTAGTGTTTTTAATGTCAAGAATAAGGCCATAGGAGAAAGCTTTATAAAGTCTCCCAAATAGGCTGAAATGTTCTTTGGTCATCACATAATTCTTGGAAAATAGCAATTTGCAGGGCAGACAATAAATGATTCAAAGGCATATGGACAACATATTAGTTTGGCTTTTAAAAATGACTTAAGGTTCTTGGCAAGCTTATTTGTGGAAAAATAGGGAGTTGATGACATTAAAACTCTAGAGATTAATTTGGAAACAGGTCCAACAGTGATTTCCTTTACTGCTAACCAGTGTGTGTGTGTGTGTGTGTGTGTGTGTATACTTGCACAGAGAGTTATAATAAATGATTCCCATAGGCTATGACGAAATTCCTTATACCAGGGGGGTGTGGGTGGCTCAGTCAGTTAAGCATCTGCCTTTGGCTCAGGTCATGATCCCAGTGGGGAGTTTGCTTCTCCCTCTCCCTCTGCCCCTCCTCCCCCCCACCCTGCTCATGCCCTCTCTCTCTCTCTTTCTCTCTCAAATAAATAAAATCATTAAAAAGAAGAAGTATGAGGCCTAGGAGATAAAGGTCTCCTGCAAGTGGCTACAGACACTCTCTGCCAGAGCTAAAGTATTCAGTTTCTTGTCCCAGTACTTACAGTTTTCATATAGCTTCCCTTCCCTGCAAGGCCCTTCATACCCCTCTTCACCAAATCAAACTCAGTCTACCTTTCAGCCTTATTTAAATCTGCCTTCTTCTGTGAAATCTTTCCTGATGAACCTGATCTACTCATCTGGCAAGGATTCATCTTCTTTTAGTTGTTTTGTGATACCCGCTAGATTATAGGGAAGTTGGGATCTGAAATACAGGTAGCATGGTGGTTGAACAATGGACTCTAGGCCAGAACGCCTGTGTTCCAATCTTGCCTCCACTCTGACTCATCATGGTCTAGTCTTTTCACCTTTCTTGGTCCCAGCTTCCTGATCTGACAAACTAGACAGGATTATAATGAGGATAATACTATTCAACTCATAGATTTTAGGGAGGATTAAATAGGATGAACCATATAAAATCTCTACGATGTGGCTCAGCACATGCTAAATGCACAATAATTATTAGCTATCTTTATCAAGTGACTTTGTATATGAGCAGAGCTTCATAAAGAGCTACGATAGTAACATCTCAAAATAAGTTTGCTTCTCAGTTTTAGAAAAATAGACAACTGTAGATTCTAGAATCTTCCTTAATGATCACTCCTCCCTCTAAATAGGCCCTATGTGTAGAAGTAAAATGTAGGGATTTTCTCATTTCTTGGATGTGATGTTTAGTGGGTAGGAGGGGGAAAAAATGAAGGAGGACCATTCTCTCTTCAGCCAAATAAGCGAAGTCACCTTATTTAGGATCTGGGATTAATTGTTTTAATTACCACACTGCTAAAAGCAGGCATGACAGCCTTTTAACCTTTCTCTCAGGAAGGACAAGCCACACAAAGGGGTCATTTCAGAGCTGAAACTAATTAGCTGCTGGCTGCTACACTTTGCATAGTTTCCAATTCTTGGGAGTCTTCTCTGCCCACTCTTAACCCACACATCCTCCTCCTTCCAGTTCATGGTAGCCTTGGATATTCAGCATGAGGGAGCAGAGACTGAATAGGCACAGTCAAAACCCCAGGCATCACTGAGGCCTTGAACTTCTTTATTGTAGGGCCTGTTTAAAGCTCTGGTTTTGGGGGAACTGTGCAGTTGACTGTTTCTCTCCAGAGAGATGTATAATCTTAAAGGGCTGGGCTAAAAATGCTACTTATTTAGAAGAGGGAAACCTTTTTACTGCATTCATGTCATGTTATTTATCTCCCTAACCCATTTATCCACCTTGATGAGTAATTTACTCCTCATAATAATAATGAAGCAGGCACTAACACATGAGGAATTGGGGAGGGGGCCACACATTGGGAAAGAGTTTTGAATTAATAAAAGGTTTCAGCTAAGTATAAGTTCTTCAGGAAGCAGACATCCTCCTCAGGATTTTAGCAATTCTGATGACTAAATTAGGGATCGTAAGAGGAAGCAGAGAGAAGTCTGCATTTCACCAGGAGACCTCAGAGGTCCTCCACCTGCACAAGGTGTCCGGTCAAAGTGTGGGAGATGTGGGTAGAGGTGACTATGCTGGGATTTAAAATCAAGCACAGGCGCCTGCTAAAAATTCATACCCTGACATGGAACACTGCATCAAAAACTAATGATGTAATATATGGTGATTAACATAACATATTTAAAAAAAAGAAAAAAAAAATTCATACCCTGAATCTAATAATGAGAGAACATCAGACAGATCTGAATTGAGGGGCATTCTCCAAAACAACTTGCTTGTAATTCTCAAAAACATGAAGGCCAAGAAAGGCAGAGAAAGACTGAGGAATTGTCCCAGGTTAAAGAACTAAAATGCGTAACAACTAAATGCATGCCCCTGGGTTGGATCTGTGTAGGGGGAAAAAAAAAAAAAAAACAATGAAGACATTAAGATAATTTATAAAATTTTAATTCGATGTGGTATTATATCAACACTAAATTTCCTGGGGTGCCTGGGTGGCTCAGTCATTAAGCATCTGCCTTTGGCTCAGGTCATGATCCCAGGGTCTTGGGATCGAACCCCGCATCGGGCTCCCTGCTCAGTGGGAAGCCTGCTTCTCCCTCTCCTACAACCCCTGCTGTGTTCCCTCTCTCGCTATGTCTCTCTCTGTCAAATAAATAAATAAAATCTTTAAAAAAATTTAAATTTCCTGATTTGAGTAATTGAATGGTAGTTAGGTAGTAGAATGTTTTTCCTTTTAGAAAATACACACTATAAAGTATTTAGGGGTGGCTGGGTCCAATTTCTCCAAGTTGCATATAGTTAACAAAAACAATTGGTGAGTCTGTATGAGGGGTAAACTGATGTTATAATGTTTCTGTAAGTTTGGGGCACCTGGGTGGCTCAGTCGTTAAGCGTCTGCCTTTGGCTCAGGTCATGATCCCATGGGATCGAGCCCCGCATTGGGCTCCCTGCTCCGCAGGAGGCCTGCTTCTCCTTTCCCCTCTGCCCCTGCTTGTGTTCCCTCTCTTGCTGTGTCTCTCTCTGTCAAATAAATAAATAAAATCTTAAAAAAAAAATGTCTCTGTAAGTTTGGAATTGTATCTAAATAAGAAGTCCCACAAAAGCCAATCACAGATAATTTAGTCCTGTAACTACTGCATCTAGCATAGTAACTAACTTACACTAAGAGCTCAAAAGGAATTTGTTGAATAAATATGTAACAGCTTTCAAATGACCCTGTGAACTTAGATTTCTAGTCTCAGGGCTTCGTAAACAATTTAACTACCAGAAAATTCCAAATTCGTTTTTTCTTCCTGAATATAAATTATATACTTACATATTTCTTATCTAACCCTCATCCCCAAAAAGGATGTCAACAATTTTTTTAAAGAGAGTGGCCAGAACAGGGAGGCAAGGAAAAGGAAATCCTATCATTTTATCACTACATGAGTGATAGCACTGCTGGATTGAGTATTTTAATTTTTCAGACCTTATGGTTTTATATCTTCAAAGGAGAATCTGTGCTACTTGCTTTTCTGGAGAAAAAATCTTTTGTTCAGCTATTATATGCCTTTAGTACTATGCAGAGCCTCGGGATTTAAAACTCCTGTCAAACTGAAAGGTCACAGAGCAGGATGGAAGATTCAGTTTTTCATTTTTATTCCCTTCTTTTCAGTTCTCATTCCACACTTGTGAATACTATCAGTACCTGTACTTAGAGAGCCTTTCTTTCGGGCCTTCCTTCCCACTCATCATCACAAACAAAGAGCATTCCCTGATGTTCAAAACATACCTGAGGTTTATAACTGGGCCTCAGTATTATTACAAGCTGGTCAAATGATGTTCACAGGCAGGCCATTTTGTTCTGTTGGATATAAACAATCTCACAGAATACCAAACTGAGATAAAGTTACTCCGCAATCATCATAAAATGAAATAAAATGAGGAGGTCATTTCATAATTTTGTCTAAGCACAGACAAAATCAGTGACCATACCTTCACAAAATAATCATAGCATTGCCCATGCTTTCTGACAGCATCTAATCTAGAGCAAATCTCTGTTTCCTTTGTTCCTCCCAAAATCATCTATCATAAGCCCAAATCTTATCATAGTCTCTTTCAAACATACTCTTAGTGAGAACCCAAAGTCCTTCATGATGTGTGTTTTCTTTCTGCAATGAGTAAAATTCCAATTTGTTTAACTACAGGTGTGTTTTTTATTTTGATTTTTTAAAAAAATATTAAGTATAGTTGATATACAATGTCATATTCATTTCAGTTGCACTAGTGATTCAATAATTCTATACGTTATGCAGTGCTCACCACAATAGGTATAGTTACCATCTGTCACTATACAACACTGTTATAATATTATTGACCATATTCCCTATGCTGTACTTTTCATTCATGTGACTTATTTATTTTATAACTGGAAGTTTGTACCTCTTAATCCCCTTGACCTATTTTGCCCATTCCTCACCTATTTCCCCCCTGGCAACCATCAGTTTCTTCTCTATTTATGAGTCTGTTTCTGTTTTTCTTTGTTTGTTTTTTTAAGTTCTACAGTGAAATCGTATGGTATTTGTGTTCTCTGTCTTACTTATTTCACTTAGGATAATGCCCTCTAGGTCCATCCATGTTGTTGTAAATGGCAAGATCTTGTTATTTTTATGACTGAGTAATATTTCAGTGTGTGTGGGGGGGAGGTGTACACATCTTCTTTATCCATCCATCTATCAATGGACACTGAGATTGCTTCCATATCTTGTCTATTGTAAATGGTGCTGCAATGAACATAAGGGTGCATATAGCTTTTCAAAAGTAGTGTTTTCATGATTTCTTAATGTTTTGAGGAACCTCTGTACTGATTTTCACAATGGTTGCACCAACTTGCATTGTGCATGGGGGTTCGCAACAGTCAACAAGGGTTCCTTTTTTTCCACATCCTTGCCAATACCTGTATCCTGTCTTTTTGATTCTCATCATTCTGATGGGTGTAAGATGCTATCTTATTGTTTTTGATTTGCATTTCCCTGATGATTAGTGATGTTGAGCAACTTTTCATATGTCTGTTGGCCATCTGTATGTCTTCTCTGGAAAAATGTCCATTCAGGTCTTCTGCACATTTTTAAACTGGATTATTCTCTTTTTCTGGTATTGAGTTGTTTAAGTTCTTTATATATTTTTGATATTAATCCATTAGCAGATTTATCATTTGCAGTAATCTTCCCTCATTCAGTAAGTTGACTTGTTGTTTTGCTGATAGTTTCCTTTGCTGTGCAAAAACTTTTTATTTTGGTGTAGTCCCAGTAGTTTATTTTTGCTTTTGTTTCTGTTGCCTCAGGACACATATCCAAAATATGTTGCTAAGGCCAACATCAAAGACACTACTGCTTATATTTTCTTTCAGAAGTTTTATAGTTTCAGGTCTCACATTTAGGTCTTCAGTTCATTTTGAGTTGATTTTTGTGTATGGTGTTTGAAAGTGGTCCAATTTCATTCTTTTACATGTAGCTGTCCAGTTTTCCCAGCACCATTTATTGAAGAGACTATCTTTTCCCTATTGTATATTCTTGCCTCCTTTGTCATAGATTAATTGACCATATAAGTGTGGGTTTATTTCTGGGTTCTCTATCCTGTTCCATTGACCTATGTGTCTATTTTTGTGCAAGTACTACAGATGTGTTTTTGGTCATCTTTGCCTGAAGGGCAATGACACCTCTATTCTGGAGGAATATTCTCTATTCAATATAAAATATTTGAGAGGTATTATTAGAAGTGTCCAAAGCAGGTATGTCCAGCCTCTTGTTTCACACAATCAGGAAGTATTTATTGTCATGTTTGTTTACGCATTCAAAAAATATTTGTTGAGCATTTACTCCATACCAGGCACTGAACTAAGTGCTGCAGATAAAGAAATGTATGATAGAGTTTACTTCCTCAATGAGCTCACACTCTGGTAGTCAACACTAACACATAAAAATATAACTTCAGTACAGTGTGATAAATTGTGTAGTAGAGGTGAGAGCCAGGTAGTGGTTTGCAAAAGAGGACAGGATTACTCTACTTGGGTGGAACATGGAACACTTTTATGAAAGAAGAGTTACTTAGCTCATCTTGAAAGATGATCGGTGTTGACAAGGGAATAAAAGATGTTCTAGGCACTTGAGGTAAATGGAATGACTGGAGTGCCTGAAATGAGAGAGTGGCCACAAAGAGAAGTCTGGAGAGAACATTTGGGCAAGGCCTAGGTCATGGTGGGCTTAATGGATTTAATCTTGCAGTAGCAAGGAGCTGGCCAGAATTTATGGAGGAAGCAATACAAAGATAAGCTTTGGCCCATGCATTCAGAGTTTCCATGCCTGCTAGTGAATAAAACTCACACATAAAAACAATCACAAGCAATATAGAATCAAAGAACCCACATCCTCTTCATCTACCCTGGAAATTGCTTGTAAATCGTTCCCATACAACCCCTTGCCAAAGGGCACTCAGGCCACCGGGAGCACACTTGGTCTGTATGTGGGAGAGTGCAGAAGTGCCCGGAGTTAACTCTCACCCCTTTCCTCACTGCGACCTTGAACTGATAAGGGATGGAAATTAGCACATAAATATCTCAGTGTCCTCAGCTCTCAGTAGGACAATCCTGAGGCATGTTTTACAAAGTATCTCAGGAAGTACCCAGTGAGATGGAGACCTGGGTTTCCCACAACAGTAACCCTTTCCTTCCTTCTTCACTGTGCTTCTGGAGATCACACCTTTTCTCCCAACAAACTACTTGTACCCAGACCTTTGCTCAGGGTCTGCTTTTTCACAACCACAAACTAAGACAAAAATGAAGGAATAACTCATGTATTATAGTCTCTATTAGCTCTAGGAAGTCCTGGAAAACCCCATTATTTTCTATTTTTATCCTCCAACCAGTATGCCTCACTCTTCTGCCCCCACTACCTTGCTCCATATATTGCTCATTACCTTGCCCCTAGATAACAGATAACATGAGTGTATCCTCATGGTATTGATGGCTCTGGGGGACACAGCCTGGAAAGCTCTGACTCCCATGCAAAACTGCTGCTCTTATTCTGATCTCAGCTAGGGAAATGAGTTGGCTGCCTTTCAACTTTCAGATAAATTGTCACATTTGGGGGGGGTGGCACTGAGACCATTACCAGCCACTGTAACTTCCTAAATATTCATAAGTACAACAGCTGGGGCTTGGTAAACACATTTTTCCAGACAGTGGTCACTTGGAATTCTCTGAGTAATGACAACCTTAGTATTGGAATCAACTATAAATTTACTCATCTAAACATCCAGATCATGGACACACTGAGACTTGAGAACATTTGAGCCTATTTCTCTGAAGCAAATATTAACGAGCCGGATTTCTATTCTTGAGTCAGCTCACATTCCAATTATTATTAGCTGCTTACATCAGTAAACTTGTATTTAGCATGACACCTGTTGCAAAGAGGAGCATGTTTCTTTATGCATGTAAAAACAATTTAAATCTCTAGGAGCAGTCAAAATTTGACATTAAATCTGTTCCTATAACAGTATTGACTGGAAAATCTTTTGTGGCATGAAGGGATAGAGTGAGAAGTAAAACCGAAAAAACAAATTGGAATATGATGCCTTTTGAAATGACTGGCCCAAAGCTAGTAAGAACTTTTAAGGTATATATTAAAAAATAGAATTTGGTAAATTAGCAGATTATAAAATCAACACATAAAAATCAATAATGGGAATGGTGGTTAAATGGGTATGTACTTTTATTAAAACTCATTGAACTATACACTTAAAACCTGCACATGTTGTTGCATGTAAATTATACCTTAATAAAGTTTATTAAAATTAATAAACTTGAAATATATCAATGGTAACATGTTAAAAATATAATGGAAGTGAAAACCCATTTAAAACAGCAAAGAATAACTGGAAGCCTGCATCACCTGAAATTAGTGTAATGTGTGTCAACTACTCAAATAAAAAAAGAAAAATAAATAAAAACAGCAGAGAATAAGCCAAAATAAATAAAATATAATTCCTAGGTGAAAATTATTTTTAAAAGTCTAAAACCTGTATGAGAAAAATTATAACACACTTCTGAAATACACAAAAATACACATGAAAAAATAAAAAGGCATACTGTGTTCTGGGTTAGGAAAACTTATTGACACTAAGTTGTCAATTCATCTTAAGTTAACTTCTAAGTTTTCATACTGACTGAATATTTAATAGTATTAAAGAATTGTTAGTTTTTTAATATGATAGTGATACTGCAATTACATTAAAAAGAATTCTTGTCTTTTAAAGAGACACTTTGAAATATTTATGAATAAAATAATATGATTATCTGAGATTTGCTTCAAAAAAAATCTAGTGGTAGAGAGAGGGGAGAAGTAGTTTAGAGTATACATGAATCAAGATGGCTGTGTGTTGATAACTGTTGAAACTTTGTGATGGTATAAGGGGGTTCATTATACTACTGTTCTTACTTTCCTATATGTTTTTAAATTTTCAGATTAAAGAGTTAAATAAAGTATAAGGTAATCTGTTTTTAAATAAATCAAATTCTATTTACAGATATCATTATAATTTTCCACTTTCTCCTTTTAGAATAATTGATCAAACAAACAAAACCTGAAAATATAAACCAGTGTTTCCCCAGACCAAAATGAAAAGAAAGAAAGAGAGAAAGGAAAAAGGAAGGGAGGGAGGGTGAGATGGAGGGACAGAAGGAGGGAGAGAGAGAGGGAAGAAAGAATATATATATATATATATATATATATATATATATATATACATATAACTGTATATATAAATATATGATTAAGTAAAGTTAGAATATATTGCAGATTTTTTTGTTTTTATTTTTTGTCATTTTTATTTATTTTTATTGAAGTATAGTTGACACACAGTGTTATATTAGTTTCAGGTGTACAACATAATAGTTTAACAACTTTATATGTTATGCTATGCTCTACATGAGTGTAGTTACCATCTATCACCATACCACACTATTACAATATTATTGACTGTATTCCTTATGCTGTACCCTTTATCCCTGTGACTTACTCATTCCATAACTGGAAGCCTATTCCCCCCACTCCTCTTTACCTATTTTGTCCATCCCCCCACACCCCCCACCCCCCAGCAACCACCAGTTTGTTCTCTATGTTTAAGAGTCTGTTTCTGCTTTTTGTTTGTTTGTTCATTTGTTTTTTAGATTCCACATATAAGTGAAATCATATGTTATTTGTCTTTTTCTGTCTGACTTATTTCACTTAGCATAATACTCTAGGTTCATCTGTGTTGTTATAAATGGCAAGATCTCATCCTTTTTTATGGCCAATATTTAATTGTATATATATATATATATATATATATATATACACCACATTTTCTATCATCTATCAATTCATCTATCTATCATTTATTCATCTATCAATGGACACTTGCATTGCTTCCATATCTTCTTTATTGTAAATAACACTACAATAAACAGGGGTTCATAAATCTTTCCAAATTAGTGTTTTTGTTTTCTTTGGGTAAATACCCAGTAGTGGAATTACTGGATCACATGGTATTTCTATTTTTAATTTTTAGAAGAACCTCCATACTATTTTCCACAGTGACTACAGCAATTTGCATTCCCACCAACAGTGCATGAGGGTTCCCTTTTCTCCACATCCTTGCCAACACTTGTCATTTCTTGTCTTTTTGATTCTAGTCATTCTGACAGGTGTAAGGTGATAGTGTGGTTTTGATTTGCATTTCCCTGATGATTAGAGATGTTGAGCACTTTTCATGTGTCTGTTGGCCATCTGGATATCTTCTTTGGAAAAATATCTATTCAGTCCCTCTGCCCATTTTTAATCAGATTATTTGCTTTTTTGGTGTTGAGTTATAAGTTCTTTATATTTTTTTGATATTAACTTCTTATCATAAATATCATGTGCAAATATTATCTTCTCCCATTCAGTAGGTTGCCTTTTCATTTTGTTGGTGGTTTCCTCCACTGCGCAAAAGCTTTTTATTTTGGTATAGTGCCAATAGTCTATTTTTGCTTTTGTTTCCCTTGCCTGAGGAGACATAGCTAGAAAAATGTTGTGACAGCCGATATTGCAGGTATTTTCTTACTCTTGTAGATTCACAGTATGCATTAGCCAGTGATTCTTAATCAGGTGAACATCAGAACTATCCAGAGATTGATGGGTTTTTTTTTTTCTTATTCCCTAGATCTGCGTGGGGCCTAATCATCTGTAGTTTTTAAAAGTTCCCCAGGTGATTCTAATGTGTGTATATGTATGTATGTATGTATGTATATATATATATATATATATATATATATATATATATATATATTTTAAAGATTTTATTTATTTGACACAGAGAGAGTGACAGCGAGAGAGGGAACACAAGCAGGGGGAGTGGGAGAGGGAGAAGCAGGCTTCCCGTGGAGCAGGGAGCCTGATGCAGGGCTCCATCCCAGGAACCTGGGATCATGACCTGAGCTGAAAGCAGACGTTTAACAACTGAGCCACCCAGGCACCCCTAATGTATGTTTTTGAGAGTCACTGTGAGCATATAAAATGCCTAGAAAACTTCTGCAATCAAGAAACTTGTTTGATATTGCTTACCTTGATATTTCCCAAACTTATAAGACCAAGGAACCCTTTTACCATATAACACCTGTTTAGATCTACCCAAACCAGTATCAGTAACAGGCAGCAAAATGCAAGTTGAGGCTTCCTTGAAGGCTATCTAAACAGTCAAGGTTTGAATTGAATTACCTCTCAGACATCTTCTGGCTGTAAAATTTACAGACTGTAAGGCCCAGATCTCTAGGGATGAAAAGTGACTACCAACATAATTAAGTTGTGCCTTTGTATCTAGCCAAATGATTCCATTAATCAATAATATACTGATAATTTAAATGTGTTCTTAGTCCATATTTTTGACAGTTTTCTGTCTTCCAAACCCACTCCCGTATCTCATCCCCCACCTTTCAGCTCTAATACTTCACCTGAGTAAGATCAGTAAAATCTTTCCAATGTCTTTATCACTCTTTAGTGGAAGAAATAGAAATTGTGGCACTACCTTAAAAAATAGGCCCTGCCATTTATAGCTTTCACAGAGAAAGTTGAAGAAAATTGCTTTATATTGACACCCCTTCCAATTAAAAAGCAAATGTCATTGGGAGCAGAGCCCTTTGGGAATTAATGGTTGTTGCTAGGGGTGACCAACCATTCTGGCTTGCCAGGAACTGAGCTGTTTCCTGGGACACAGGATGTTCAGTGCTAAAATGAGAACAATCTCAGACAAATCAGGACAGTTGTTGTCAGCCACTTAAAGGATAAAGAAAAGGATGGAGAGGGTGTGTATTTTCCCCCATGGGTCATTATGCAATTGCCTTTATGTTCTGGACTTTTTCTACTCCTACCATCATCGTGGCTAGCTGTGCCTCAATGTCATCTGTTCCATTTTATTACCTCTTCTTGCTGTGAAAGTTGGAGGGCTGCATATTTTTCAATTTTACTTTTATCTTTTCTGCATTTTAATTGTCATCCCATGGCAACAAGAGGAATAAAGAGTTGGAGAAAGCATCCTTGGCCGATATCCATTTCCATGACAGCTGTGCTATATGTGGGTGGAGATGCAGGGGCAGAGACAGACACATGTTGGGAAACATGATGTTGACTGGGAGATGCTGAACATAACTTCGCTTATTATGGTGCAAGAAGACAGCTGGTGCCTGATTTGCATCACCCCTTATTGATTGATTGAAATAAGCACCAAACCAAACACTTATTGTGGATACATTAAAAAATTCTTTACCCAATCCTCAGTCATAATTTATTTGTTGTTTACTTGGTTCTAAGGATTCCAAGTATCAATCACACTGGAAAGGTAATGCTTTTCAAGCGGTTTATTGCCACCACCCTAAGCTTTGCCCCCTAGCTAAGTTTACTGGACTGTAAAATCACCTGAGGTGATAGATTATCGGTTAGCATTTCCTTTGGTGAGTTGCTGAGCCAGAAGTTGCAAGTGTTACACAGAATAGTAAGACTGACTCCTTCTCTGCTTTCTGGGCAGCAGGTTTTAAAAACACTTTTTAACACCACACGTGTATTGTCTCCCAGTTTCTGGGAGTCAGGAATCCAGGCACAGCTTGGCTGAGCCCTCTGGCTCAGGATCTCTCATGAACTGCAATCAAGATGTGGACTGTCGTTGTAGTCTCACTGGGGAAGGATTCACTTCCAAGCTCACTCTTGTGGTTGTCAGCAAGATGCAGTTTCTTGCAGGTGTTTGGACGAGGGCCTCAGTTCCTTGCTGGCTCTTGATGGAGGCCATCCTGAATTCCTTGCTGCACGGGCCTCCCCAGCATGAGAGCTTGTTTCATCAAAGCCAACAAGGGGGCCTGTTAGCAAGAGGGAAGTGACAGTCTAAAATAACTAATCATGGAAGTATCATCTCGTCACTTATGCCATATTATATTTGTTAGAGGCAAATCACTAGGTCCTGTCACACTGAAGGGGAAGGGATTAATATGGGTGTGAATAGCAGGAGGGAGGAATCATGGGGAGCCACTTTAGATATATACCTTCCATTTAGTAGTTTTGGAAGGAGCATAGCAAAATGATTGACTGAGCTGCCTCTGAATCCTTATTTGTATTTCTGATATTGCCACCTGCTAGCTATATAGCCTTGAAAAAGTAACTTCTTGAACTTTAGTTTCTTCATCTGTTAATTCAGAAGAATAATAGTACTTAGCTCTCAGAGTGGTTGTGAGGGTTAAATTTAAATGAAATTACTTACAGGCACATGTAGCGTGGTTCCTGGCATGCGGTAGGTACTTAAAAATGTTACTTGTCTTAGCCAGGCCTCCCTGGCAGCACCCTAAGAGATGGGCCGATGGGTTAGGGAGCAGGGAAGGAGAAGAAGACAAGCAAGGATAGAATCTCAGCAAAGATCCTACAAGGGGCAAATTTAGCCTGATCCTGCAAGGAATTCTTTTTTTTTTTTTCCCTGCAAGGAATTCTTAGTGTGAGTTAGCCTTGTAAGTTGTATCATCTTGAGGTCGGGCAGCTGTGCTTTCATAGTCCTATGATCTATATCCACTGGTTAACAACTACCCACCTCAGGGTAGAGTGGGAGGATAGAGACTCCCAGCATTAGCCATCTGACCTTGTGGGCAAAGTGGCTCCAATAGGCGGAGGGCAACTGTCTGAAGAAGAGCCACCACAGGTGCTGGCCTGGCAATTCCAAGAACACTAATGTTGGTGGAGGAAGGGCACATAATAATAAAAAGGCAAAAAGGGATCTGTGGAGCACAGATATATTGTCCAATATATTACCCAATTAAAAAACGGAGGTTCCAGTCTGAGTAGGAGGATGAGACAAGTTCACAGAAAACTGTAATTAGATGCAAGATGTAATAATTGACATAATTGACATAACTGAAGTTTCAGATTGGGTCTTGGAAAAAGTTTCAACCAAATCTTTATAAGAGAAGATGGAAGAGAAGGCATCCAAAGTGATATTGAATATTGGTTAGGATTTTACAAGTAGAGATGAGGCAAGTGGTATGAACGAAGGCATAGAGAATCTAGGGACAGGTATAGGGAACAACAAGTAATTCAGTTTTCTTGTAGTGTACAGTAGGAGTAGGGGGGGGAAGCCAGGCATAGATGAGTTGGGAATATATCACAAAGAAGCCTGAATGTAGGGACAATAAATTTGCACTTAATTGAGAAGGAACTAGGGAGCTATTGAAGGCTTTTGAGCAAGCAAATGACCATTGCTCTAGTTTTGGAAATTAATTTGACCTGCTGAATATGATGGATTGGAGTGAAAAAAGAAGGGTAGGGGAAGAGAAATTAAAAGCTTATTACAAAAGACAATATGAATGATTGTGAGGATTGAGAGTAAGGGCAGTAGTGTTAAGAATGGAGTATAGGGTGTTAGAAAGTAGTCCAATTTCATTCTTTTATATGTAACTGTCCAGTTTTCCTAGCACCATTTATTGAAAAGACTCTCTTTTCCTCCATTGTATGTACTTTGTCCTAGATTAATTGACCATATAAGCGTAAGTTTATTTTTGGACTCTCTATTCTGTTCCATTGATCTATGTAGTTTTGTTGTGTGTGCGTGCCAGGATTATACTGTTTTGAACACTACAGCTTTGGAATCTAAAAAAAAAAAAAAGAATAAAGAAAAAGCAGAATCAGACCTATAAATACAGAGAACATACTGATTGTTGCCAGAGGGGAGGGGGTAGGGGAGTTAGGTGAAGGGGAGTGGGAGATACAGGCCTCCAGTTATGGAATGAGTAAGTCATGGGAATAAAAGGTACAGCATGAGGAATATAGTCAATGGTATTGTAATAACAATGTAATGGGACAGATGGGAGCTACAGTTGTGGTGAGCATAGCATAATGTGTAAACTTGTCAAATCACCAAGTTGTACACCTGAAATTAATGTAACATTGTGTGTCAGCTATACTCAAAAAAAAAAAAAAAAACAAACAAATGGAGAAGAAGGGGGAAAATGGAGTATAAGGGGCAGATGCAGATGTGGCAAAAGCAGAGAGCCATAGATTTCCTAATTGATTAGATATAGTGAGGAACAAAGAACAGGCTTCCAGCCTTTGGGAAAGGAGATAATTCGTGGGAGAACATAATGAATTTATCTTTGGATCTGTTGAATTTGAGATGTTGTTGAATTATCCCAGGAGTGACGTCCATCAGGAAGTTGTGAACATAGGAATAGAGCTTGAAGAAATAAATGAATTGAGATGTAGGTTTGGTAAGATGAAACCACAGACATTGATGAACTCATCAAGGTGCAGGAGTGAGGATGACAAGTCTTAGGAAGCCTTTAAGAGCAAGAGGAGGAAGAAAATCAGTGCAGAAGACAGAGAAGGAGCATCCAGAAGTGGAACAAAGAGGCTTTTGTATCATAAAAGGAGAAGAGAAAGACTCAAGGAGAACAAGATGAAAAGATGGAAAGAGATGGAGAGGAATGGGGAAAAGGAGACAGCAATGAGATTGACAATTAGCAAGTCATCTGTGACATTGGTGAGTGGTTTTAGTGGGGCGGCAAAACTGGAATCCACATTTGAAGGGGATAAACAATGAGCAGATTATGAGAATAATTTTTTTCAAGAAGTTTGATTGCAATGAGTTTGGCAGCTTGTGGGAGGTAGGATATAATTATTTTTAATACCAGGTAGAACCTAAAAATGTAAGCAAAGGGAAGGAACAGTAAAACGGAAGTAATTAAAAATATAAATTGATGGAGCTAGATCTAAAGTGTCACCAGAAGAGATTGAGGTCAAGAGAATATAAGTATTCTTCCTGTCTTTGCAGGCTCTGGTCAGGTAAATAAACTCATTCATTACAGCTTCCTATGGTTGATGTAGTTATCATCCTCCCCCCATTCCCTTTAAGCTTAGAATCTTTCAAATTGTTACTCAAATAATGTCTCTAGTAAAGTGTCTAATTTCAGATGAAGCTTGCCATTTGGAAGAGCAATTTGCAAAAGATGACTATATCAGGGTGAGGAATGCTCACAAATCCACCCACCATACTCATCATTATGGAGGAGAGCAATCATCCTAAAACAAAATGCAATTTCCACATCTAATTTTTGGTTTCTGTGTTAACTAAAGGTTACACAAGCACACAGATAAAATATCTTCAACTGAACTTTATGTGCTAGTCACTCTTGATACTTTTAAAGGTAAGGATTTGAGGAAAGTTTGTTAGTCAAAAGCTGTAAATAGAACAAGAAAGAAAAGAATCTTAAAACTAGTCACTATATGATTTTTATTTTCAATATATTTTTGGTTTTATTGTTTGGATTTCTTTTCTCAGACCCCAGGAGAAGGGATCTGTGGTTCTAAAATGGGCTGGGAATGAAAAAAGTAAAACTATCTCTGTGACATTAGGAGAATTTTTCCAGAGTATCATCCTGGATTACAAACAAGAAATTTAGCTTCTGAGATGCAGCAAGGCCCTACACTGTGACAATGGCACCTGTGTTTCCCTGTTAAGGGTGTAGCAATTGTGGTGGTGGTGGTGACCTCTGAAAGGCGTGCAAAGCCATGCTGCACTGTGTAGCCACTTTCCTCCTGCTAGATTTACATATGCTATGCTTAACAAACTTGGGATTAATTTAGCCATATGGTATCTGCATGAGGTGGTTTCTTTTCACCAATCTGTAGCCCACAAGAAGAAAACCTAAGGACCAAATAATGGAATGGGGGAAAAAAATCACAAATATAAATTAAGAAAACATTGCTGAAACAAAAGGAGCCTTGAATATACAGATGGGAATGGCATACTGTATCCCAGGAAAATCTGACATTTCATGAGCATGCCAGTTATTAGTCTCTCAGCTCTAAACATACCCTTCTATATTCCATTTGGTGATGCTAGGGCTGAGACTCTGCAAATTACATTTTTCATTTGCCAGCTTGTTCCTTGTTAGGCTCTGCCAATAGGGGGCAGGACTAGGGAACATCTTTCCTTTTGTTTGCATGATACTCCTCATCTGAATAGAGCTGGTTCCTGTTTCCAGCTTCTTTTGGCATTCACATAACTGACTGATCTTGCTCCTTCAAGGTAACAGCAGCAGTCAGAAGTGCATAATCTTCAGAGGTCTGACGTTCAGCTCTGCATGGTCTCTTCAAACTCCTTAAGTGACAGCACCAGCCAGGCAGCAGCCTTTCCTTGGGGATTGGAGTCCCCTCCTCCAGGCTTCTAGGTTCTGATCATCACTTCCCTTTGTTTTCCTAGTCTTAGAAAGGATAGCTGTTTCCTGCAAATATTATCTCTGGGTTCCCCCAGTGTTCTCCTTTTGTTCTTTCAGTTCTCTCACATCTGTGAGAATTTTCCTGTATTAAATTCCCTCTGTTGAAATACTCAGTATGAAGTCTCTTTTAATGACTGGACCCTGGCTGATAGAGTGAGCAAGAACAAAACCTATCTTAGCAAGTTTTTTAGAACTCAGAAATAAAGAGGGTATCCTATTGGCCTTAAAACATAAAGATAAGGGTGCCTGGGTGGCTCAGTTGGTTGGGTGTCCGACTCTTGATTTCAGCTCAGGTCATGATCTCAGGGTCATGGGATCAAGCCCCACACTGGGCTCTGGGCTCTGCGCTCTACGGTGAGTCTACCTGAGATTCTCTCTCTCCCTCTGCCCCTTCCCCTGCTCACCCGTGTTCTCTCTCTCTCTTAAGTAAATAAATCTTTTAAAAAACCCATAAAGATAAAGCCATCTACAAAGGGAAAAATCAGGTTGACTTCTGATTCTTACACAGTAATATTCAACCCTAGAAAATAGTAAGTACAGTAATGCTTATAAACTTCTAAGGAAAAAAGAATCCCAAGACTATTACAACCATCTAAAATGTTGTTCAAGTATAGAGCCAACAGATTAATATTTTCAGATACACAAGAATTCAGGAAATACACTCCTTTGAAATCTTCCTGATGAAACTAAAATAAATTTTCTCAAAAGTGAATGGAGACTCCATGGCAAATGAACTGGCAGTAGGCACTAACTTCACACTAAAGTAAGTGGTAGACTGCAAATGTAAAATATGGAAATGAAGCAATAAAATTACTAATAAAACTCAAGAAGTAGAAGAGATACATCTTCTAACAGATTGTTGATTGTTTGTAAAAGTGTAATTGACTTTTATACTTTTTTATTAAATTCAGGAAACCTAAACTCTTCTTAACTCTAATAAGTTATAAATTCTGTCAGATTTTCTACACAGATAATCACATCATCTGTCATAATGACAGCTTTTCCTTCCTTTTTAATTCTTACACATTAAAATTTTTTTCTTGTTTTATTGCACTGGCTAGGATGTCCACTACATTGTTGACTAGAAGTGGTAATAGAAGTCTCCCTTGTCTTTTTTTTTTTTCTGATCTTAACGGTAATCCTTTCATTTTGTCACCGTTAAGTGCAATAATTGCTATCAATATTCATAGATGTCCTTTATCAGGTTAAAGAAGGTCCCTTTTATCTTTAGTTTGCTATTATGATCATGAGGGTATATTGACTACATCTATGTCATCGAACGAACTGAGGTGTATCTCCTCTTTCTCAGTTTCCTTATGTGCTTAAATATTAGATATCCATATATTAGACTATCCATATATTCACTTGTCTTATTATTTTATATACTCAATTTGGATTTTATTCATTATCTTTCCTTCTTGCATTTTAGATCTTCATCTGAGATTATTTTCTTTTGCTTGAATGGCAATCCTTTAGAATTTACTTTACTCAGGATCTATTGATAAAGACGTTTTAATTTTAGTCCAAAAAAGTTTTCTACTTTATTGTCAATCTTGAAATATAGTTTCTGTGGGTACAAAATTCTAAGTTGACAGTTATTTAATATCAGAATATTAAAGATATTATTCCACCATCTTCTGACTTCAATTGTGGCCAGTGATCTAATAGCCATTCCTTTATAAGTGATTATTCGTCTTTTCTCTTTGTCTGATTTTGGTATTTTCTCTGTCTTTGTTTTTTTTTTTTTTTTTAAGATTTTATTTATTTATTTGACAGAGAGAGACACAAGCAGGGGGAGGGGAGAGGGAGAAGCAGGCTTCTTGCGGAGCAGGGAGCCTGATGCGGGGCTTGATCCCAGGACCCTGAGATCATGACCTGAGCCGAAGGCAGACGCTTAACGACTGAGCCACCCAGGCGCCCTTCTCTGTCTTTGTTAATCCATAGTTTCATTAGGATATATGAAGGTGTGGATTTCTTTTTATTTAGCCTGTTTGGGATTTATTAAGATTTCATAATCAGATTTACTGTCTGTCAAGAATTTTGGAAAATTCTCATCCATGATCTCTTTAAATGGTTATTTACCTCCTTGTCTTTTAATCTTTTTTTTTTTTTAAGATTTTATTTATTTATTTGACAGAGAGAGGCACAGTGAGAGAGGGAACACAAGCAGTGGGAGTGGGAGAAGCAGGCTTCCCGCTGAGCAGGGAGACCAATGTGGGGCTCGATCCCAGGACCTTGGGATCATGACCTGAGCTGAAGTCAGACGCTTAACAACTGAGCCACCAAGGCACCCCTTAATCATTCTTTTATAGTTTTTATCTCTTGTCTCTGGGCTACATTCTAGATAGTTTTTTAGATCTTCAAGTTGGTACTGCCACAACACATTCTTCTGATGGCTAAGCCTCTTTCCTCCCATGCTGTAGTGGTACGGCAGGACTGGAACTCCCAGTTGCATCTTCTTTCTGTCCACGTGGAATACATCTTTTATACCTCTCAGGAAACATGAACTTAAATGGGGTCTGTTCCTGCTTGATAGTCTCTGTTTGGTAGTCCCCTACCTTGCCATCTCCCAATTCTTGTTTCCCTCCTCCCATAGTAAAGGGACAGTTCAACAAGTCTTCTGGCTAAGGAGACATCCAAGGAGAGAGTGAAAGCATCCATAACTTTATGAGTCTCTTGAAGCCCCCATCTTGGCTTTGAAAAAGGGAAGCAGGAAGCATCCTCCTCCAACCCAGAGAAAAGGTGTATGGTAATGGTGGAGGGTTAAAACAGCTTACTTTACAGATACTAAAAGCCCATGGGCTTTTCCCCCAGTTTTCCTTTTACATTGACTAGGAGAGGGATGGGGTAGAGTGGGTAATGGTAGTGTCTGTTTTTTTCATCTCTGATTTATATTTCTTGCAGGGGTGTGGCTAGCCCCAACCACAGATGGCTTAATGAACTTAGATTTAGGGTACTAATTAGTTTTTAGTCATCAAACTTGGGCCTTAGTTGTAATGCAAGGGTAGCAGGAAAATCCCACTCCATATCTGGTTACACATCAAAGCATTATTTTTGAGAACAGTTGATCAGGCATTGGGCTACTCAACTGTTACTGTCAGTTGTATTCCCAACTGTTCTTCTTAATGTACTGTGCTGAACTCAGATAACTAAATGAACATGTGTTTAGAAGAATCACAAAATATTTTTGAGATCTTAGTTCTGATGTAGCAATTTATCTTTTAATTTCTAAAATTACATGTGCTCTGAAAAATACTTTGTTAAACACTTTAGGGTGTATAAAACCTACACAACTCAATATACCCTAGCCTCATATTGGGTAGTCCCCAAAACAATAGCAAACAAACAAAAATATCAACTTCTGGTTAGCTTTCCAAATTAGAGTGAATACAAGCACAATCTATTGATTGTCTGGGATGAACACACACTGGCATCATCCATTAACAACTCTAATTAGGGGACCCATCAATTAAAGTAAAGCAGGCCTTGGGCTGAGAATAAACATGACAGAAAACAGTCATGATCTGCTAATTATCTAATCACTAATGGACATTAGTAAGTTAAAGGACATTATGACTCTCATAAAAACAGTGAAATTTTAGAATAAAAGAAAATATGCTTATTATAAAACAAGTTAAACAAGACAGTAAGAACATAAACATCTCCACAGTTCCTTCCACCTAGAGATAAATGCTATTCATATTTTGGTAAACATACTTATAGACACATAGGTAATGTTCTTTTAAAAGAAACACATTTTGCCACTGTTTTGGCTATCTGTAATATACATTACTATTTCAGATGCTTCTCAATATTCTCCATAATCCCTTCACATGATTTCATTTTATAGAAAATATATAATTAGCTAGTGCCCATTTGTAGATGTATGCCTGAGAGGTGGTGGTAGGGGCAATCTTCAGAAAACTGGAATGTGAAAAATTATGGAGAATATCGAGAAGCATCCAGAAAATTCAAGAGTTGTCATAATTTTAGGGAAACTCTCCAACTTTGATAAGGAAGATTATATTTAAAGGCACGATATTAGCAAGTCAGCTGTGCCCTCTTGATCCCATGCTGGTGTTACATCAGTGACTTCTTTTGGGTTTTCTTCTGTGTGGATCTTTATAATTGTCTTAATGGCATCTCCTTTAATTGCCTAAGCAGGACTGCCACCTAGCTTCGGTTGCTAAGCTTTCGGAATGTCAGAGCTTCCATCAAATGAGTGGCCAACTTGAAGGTCCCTTCAAATGCTTTTATCACTTATTACTTCAAGTGGCTTTATCTCAGGGCAAAACAGCTCTTCACTTGGACTTTTACAATTCAAGCTTTGTTATATTGTCAGTATGGGCATTGAAGATTTCAGAGGAAAAAGTAGAATGATTTATTCTTGTGTGCACAGAGAATAACAAGAATGAGCAGGACCTTTGGCCACTCAGAGGATGAAGCCAAGGGGAGTAAACTATGGTCCTTGGTTAAGGGTGGTGGGCAGGGGTATCCTTCTTCCCCAAGGAGATAATAAGTTTCAAACATCACTCAGATTACCAGGTGCCTTGTAATAAAAATAATTGCTTGATACCTGTCAGACTCAGTGGTTCTCAACCCTGGTTGCACATTAGAATTATCTGGGAAACT
The DNA here is from genome assembly GCF_004348235.1 of Phoca vitulina. Lineage (NCBI taxonomy): Eukaryota > Metazoa > Chordata > Mammalia > Carnivora > Phocidae > Phoca > Phoca vitulina. The sequence continues at coordinate 11,773,468 of NW_022589738.1, read as the reverse complement.
TTGAGACAGTATCAGTGACTAGGCCCAACCTCCAGCAACACTGATTTAATTGTTCCAAGATGTTTCTCAGACATCAGTATTTTTAATAATTCTAACAAGTGCACAGGGCTGCAAATCAGTGGTAGAAATGAATAGAAGAAGCGGAAGTCTCATTGTATCTGTAATTTAGATCACGCAAGATGTCAGTTTGAGCATCTTTTGGGGAAGGAGAAGTAAAAACACGTAGGAAATGCCCCCACTTTTGGTCATTTGTGCTTAGCACCATTTCCTCATAGCTAGGATAACCATAGAATTTATCATCCAAATCAGGACACTTGTGAAAGTGAAAGAGCTAGAAACAGTTATGCCAGGACAATGGTTGATGGTTGTTAACTGTAACTGTCCAAGCAAACTGAAATCAATTGTTACTCTGCTCTCCTATGGCCTGCCCCTTCTCTTGGTCTCAGTAATCGCCCAAAGTTAAGCCATGCTCTTGTTGATGTGTTAATATTTGCCCGTTGAAAGACTTTTAAGTCATTTTTAAAAGATATGTCTTTATCATGTCAAATTTTGGCAATTGGTTTTTGGAAAGTCATTTTTGAGGGTTTAAAAAAATTCTGCTTTCCCACGATTCTTATTTCATTTCTCCACCACCACACTCCTGCGGGAGAGACAGGAAATGAAACCCACACACATTGCCTTTTTTTTGGAGGAGGGGGTGGACACTGTGGATACTCTTTAGGACTTCCAGGCAAAATTTAATGAGAAAGAAGTTAGAAACTACTTGCTCTAATTTTTTAGTTTGTGTGTGTGGATTTTGCATGCACATACTGGGTTCATTTCTTATTACCAAGGATAGTTAAATGTTAACTGGACTTAACACATTTGTGAATGCATACTCTTAATTGATTGCCTTTATTGATTAACTTTGTTCTTCTGGCCAAATGAAATGTCTGTGAAAAGTCTTTAAAGAAGTAGAAGTATCATATAAGTGGAAGGCATTATTATATCACCGAAAGTTTGTATTTTAAAATAGAATCCTCATTTTCTTAGGATGATTTGGTTCAGTGGGTTTTCAATTTTTTTTTTAACCTGAGAACCATTTTAGCAAATGAAATCTTACATGGAAATTCAATAGATAAAACAAGTTAAAGACCAGCTGCTTGGGTTGAAGTGAGAAGAGGTGATTGGATGGAGGATGAGGGGAAGAGGGCCATGCCTTACCGTTTCAGTCCACTCCCCCACCCCGTCAGGATAATGTACAAGGTGAAATAAAGTGGAGTCACTTACGTCAACAGGGTTTTAAAATAAAGCCTGGAGGCCATTAAGGTGGTGGGCCTTATGCTCGTCCTCACTAGGTGGAACCATGAACTTCAGAACTGGGCCAAACTGCAGATATTCCAAGGACTCTGCATAAACATCTGCAACTTGCTATAGTAACAGCTTTTTGCTTAGTGATAGCCTTAGCAACCAATTATGTTTAAGTAAGATTAGTTTTCTGCCACCAACACCGATCAAAATTCTTTGTAAACAGCATAAACAAGCATTTCCTGTTGTCTTTAAAAACTGACTTTATTCCCTAGTGGGACACAATTTAGGGTGCCACCCAAATCTGTGCTCCTGATTACAATCATGAGACCCCAAATAAGTACTTTTGTTTCATTTCAATTCTGCCTCTTTTCTCAGTTGAAATTTCAGGTTGAGGGAAGAGAGTAGAGGAATAATTTGGGGCTTGGGAACTCGATATGTGTTCCTGGTTTTGGTCCCAAATTTCTGCCACAGCCCCAAATATTAGTTTACTTCCAGAAGTTTCCTTTTGAGTTGAGGGAGGATCATAGATTCTGCCATCTGCCTGCCACTCAGGGATGATATGTGAGCCAAAGTTGATCAATATGACATGCTTTGATTTCTGCCAATGGCAATTTACATAAATCTGAAGTATTTTAGGTTTGTACAATAACATTATTACTAATTATTAGAAAAGCAACAGGCCCAGAAAAAGAAAAGGAGGCAGAAGTTTAGTTGTTGAGTTAAAGAATATTTTAACAAGAATCCTACTCTCTTTGTATCTGCTGTTATTCATAAAGCCAAAGTGACAGGTCTACGGTTTTGTTTTGCTTGTTTGTTTCCTATTTCCTTCTCTTACAACCATTAGTCCATCAACCAGTGAATGATTAAACAAATTGCATATCCACACAACAGAATATTATTCAGCAATAAAAAGAAATAGACTTTTGATACACACAAAAACATGGCTGAATCTCAACAATTTTATGCTGAAGGAAAGAAACCCAACACAAAAGAATATATATTCTATGATTTCATTTAAATGACATTTTAGAAAAGACAAATCTAATCCATCCTAACAGAAAGCAGAATAGTAGTTGCCCAGGGCTGGAGGTGGGGAGGCTCCCTAGAATGGGGTACATGGGAATATTGTTTAGGCGTTTTAGAAATGTTTGCAGCTTATTTGTGGTAGTGTTTACACAGGTTTGTAAATTTGTCAAAACTCATCAAAATATACACTTAAAATAGGTACATTTTAGTGTATGTAAACAACATGTCAATTTAGTTGATTGAAAGTTTCATTTTCTTAGGACAAACAGTTTGTTCTTGGCACTGGTGCCAGTGGAACAAGATGAAATATTACATTGAACTAGTCCTGTGCAAGATATAGATCAGTTGGCTTGCTTTTATCTCTTAGACACTATTAAACCCGATTTTAGAAACTTAAACTCTAGATGTGAATATTAGTATGGTATCTACTTCTGCATTTATTCCTAGTTTCACTTTATCCTCTGATTTATTTTCACCCCATTTTTAATGCTTGCTATTTTTTTATGTTGAGATGTGTGAAATAATTTCTAGTACAAGGTAGAGTATAAATTTTTAAAATTAAAATAAAATAAAATAAATTTATTTGGTTTTTTTATTATAGACAAAGGTAATACGTATTTTCACTTCACTATACTTACTAGTTCACATGCACACACAATTATTAACCATTAATATATTTAGAAGTCCAATAAAGTTGGTGGATTTGAGAGGATAACTCTTAACTGTGATAAGACTAATAAATGAAATGGTTGCTGTTTTCTATGAATCCTCTCCTGTAATAGATAGAAACTTGACCAAATATACAAATACAGGATACCCTGTAATTGAGAAAGCTGGCAAAAAATAATGCTAGACAACTCATTGGAAAAGCATGGTGTGGGTTTTGATATTGTTTATCATGTTAATGATACCAATGGAGATTAATAACAAGGAGCCCTGCTGCTGTGGTATTTAGGAATTCTCAAAATCAGGTTTTATTTCCTAGAATCAAACTGTCTCATGGCATCAATGAAACGTGCTGTCCAAAGCTAATTTGCTGTTGGGAAGTGTGCCCAAAGAAAAGTAAATCAATGAAGTTTTAGATAGGGAGTTGAAGAAATAAGTCTAGGAATAATCCTTATTAAGCACTTTCCTATCTTATATATGAAATATATAAGATTTGTAAAGAACTATGTCCCTGTAAAGTAAGAATAAGGAAATCAGTTTAAAAACACACAACTCCATTCGAAGATACAGATGGTTGATAGGAATGGGCAATACAGATATATTAATGAAATTAAAATTATCTAAAAATATCATGTTCAAAATTTGTTCAAAATCCGAAAAAAGAACTAAATAAAAGGTGAATAGTATAATACAAAAAGTAGAGCAACAACCATCATCTATAATTTTCATATCAATTAAAATTTGCTTTGTTGTAAGTTGAATACCCTTCCTTTAAACTGTTTTTCATAAACCCACTGCATTATGGGCAAGTATTCATAAAGGAATAATATTATCGCACAAACATTTTTCTTTCATTAAGTTAAAAGCAGAGATGAACTAAAATTAAGTTTCAAATATTGGAGATTTGTAGCAAAACCTTAGCATCAGTATTATGCCTGCCCTTGACCCTAGCCACTCAGTGTGGTCCATGGGTAGACCAGTAGCATCAGCATCACTTGGGAACTAGAAATGCAGCCTTACAGGCCCCTCACCCCAGACCTCTTGAATCAGAATCAGTATGTTAACAAGATATCCAGGGAATCTGGATGCACTTTAGTTTGAGAAGCCCAGTCCTAAACCATTAATATAACCAAAATTATTCAAGAAATTGCTAGGATAACCAACTATCCTAGTCTGCCCTGCACTAAGGGATTACTCTGGACTTAGGACTTTCAATGCTAAAACCAAGAAAGTCCAGGAAAATTGAGACAGATTAGTTCACCCTAAAATTTGCCTATGCTCAACTTTAGAATTGAGGAGGAAAAAAATATGGATGTGGGGCAATTACCCTCTGGGTCAATTTCTATGTTTCTACTCACTAATTTTAAGCTTTAAGAAAATAGTTGAAATTAGGAACAGCTCTCTGCTCTCTGAGATGTTGAGCTCTCACAGCTGTTTAGATCCTCCTGTGAATCAAAACATGGAGTCCAGGGTCAAAGGCCTAACAGGTAAAATCTGTTTGCTTTGTCAGTAAACTTCTTGCCACAGGTTAATACACTAGATAGTGTCAAGCAAGGCATTTTGTTCTATTCTTTTCCTGGTTTCTCATTCAGGATGGTTGAACTGCACCTCTGGCCTGCGTGTGATTATCTTACAGTTGCAAGACCTCTAAGGAAGGCCACCTGAGATAGAACTGTTTGCTCTCATTAGCAGGAAAAACAAGGCTCTGTTTATTTCTGATGCTAGTGTCAGGGGGACCCTGGTTTAATTCCAACACAGGTCTAAGTGTTGCTTTCACACAAACGGATTAGTTTAGGTGTCTGTGGAAGTTCTAAGGCAGCCTCATAGGAGCCATCTGACTCAACATTGTGTGACTAGGGAAAACTGGGTGTACAAAATACACTGTATTTTTCTTTTAACAGATGTAATGAGCAAGCAGTTAAGAAGTCAAATCAAGTACATAAAATGCCAGTGATGCTCTCTCATATATCATAGACACCAGTGTTGATTTTGAAATCAGGCCTGATAAATGTTTCTTTTGTACAGTGCTCACCCCCCATGAATATGGGATGGGTAGTTATTCCCTGAAGCAGATGCTGCCAGTGCTCTACCCGTAACTCCTCCAATCCCTTTACCATTTTCATGCTTTCTGTCCTTATGCAGGCTTTCATTCCCAGCAGTCAGCACCTAAATCTCTTAGTTGGCTGACTACCCTTAGGCAGCTGAAACTTGATATGTCTGGAGACAGGGAAAACTGGAGGTACCTGGGAATCTCTATCCCCTGAGAGCAGCACCTAACCAATGACGGACAGTGAAGAGGATTAATATTACAGCTCCCTTTCCCCCTGATGGGGACAATTCTTAGATGTGTTTTACACTGTCCCTCTAACGCCCCTCTGAGACTGACCCAAAGTAATATTCCTTGAAATGTTGCTTGCTCTCACACCCCAGCTTGGCCTCCTTTCCTTCCTTGTCCTATTTCTCCATTTGCCTAATGGAAATACCTCCTAATAAGTCACTTACACATGAATCCTTGTCTCAAGGTCTGCCTCTTAGCAACCTAAGACATTCATGTTACATAATTTAAAGAGCATCCAAATCTCTCCTCTCTCAAAAAGACAGAGGTACATACAAATAGATATGCAAATGCCCTCAAGTATATGCAAAGATGCCCTATCTTGATCATGATAAGAGAAATGAAAACCAAAACTACACTGAAATACTATTTTCACCTATCAGAGGGGCGAAAAATTTCAGGGTTTGACAACATACTCTGGTGTTGTGGCTGTGAGGAAACAGACACTCTCATTATGGAGCTATTGAAAATGCAATTCCTTTGGAGAAGAATTTCTAACATCACTAAAGCATTACATCTGCACTTCCCTGTGTATAAGCAATCCCACTTCTAGCTCTAGCAAAAACACAAGATGACATATTTTTTTAAAAACTGCTCCTTTCATCCTATATGTAAAAGCAAAAAGAATGGAAATAACCCAAATGTCCCTCAATGAAGGGACTAATGAAGAGTATTGCTTACAGGAGGGAGGAAGGGAATATGAGGGCAAGAACAATGATGGAAGCCAGAACTCTCTGGATGTACCTTATTCTATCATTTTTTGACTTTGGAATCATAGATTTTTTTACACAAAAACCAAAATTAAATTAGAATAAAAAGCAAGCAACCTCTAAAATATAGAACAAACTTTAATGATGGAACTTATAGATTCATATGGTAGCTTAACCATAGAAGAATTATTTCAAGTGACTTAAAATGCATCTCTTCTGCATCCCTTTACATTCCTTGAGGGCTATATCCTAAAGACCAAATAACCCCCTTATACTGCCCTCAATAGACTTATTTTTTAAAATATTGTTATTTGGGGGGCACCTGGATGGCTCAGTCAGTTAAGCATCTGACTCTTGATTTCGGCTCAGGTCCTGATCTCAGGGTTGTGAGGTGGAGCCCCACATCAGGCTTCGCGCTCAGCACGGAGTCTGCTTGAGATCCTCTCCCTCTGCCCCTCCCCCCCGCTTGTGTGCATGCTCTCTCTCTCAAATAAATAAATAATAAATCTTTAAAATATTGTTGTTTTCAAGACAATGATATGTAAAATAGGATAAATCAAATTATTAATTATGTTAACTTAATTAGGAACAAATATTTTCACTGTAGGAGAAAAGGGATACAAATATAAAATCAAATAAGTTAAGAACCCTGTAACTTTAAATTTGACTTGGAAATATCAGTATAAACTCATGATTTGTTTTTTACTTTCTAAAAATGCATGTATTTCCTAATTCTGTTCACTGAAAAAGTACAGAAGCAATGAAAACCCGGTAGGAATGAGGATCCCTGAAGTTCCAATTATGGTCTCTAAATAGCATTTTCCACAAAAAGGAATCAGAGCTCCTTAGAGTTATGTTTAGTTCCAAGTCTGGAGAAGGAAATCTATGAAAGGAATCTGAGATATCATGTTCTAGAAAGCAAAGAAGCTATCAAAGTGTATTGGAGTCATGACAAAAAGATTCTTGCTGGTGAAAGACGGGACACCTTGAGCATCAGAAAAAATAATGAAGCACACCAAATATATAAATATCCATGATTTTACAATTTTTGAAAAAAAATGAGCTTGTTGGGAAGTTACTAGAACATCAAGTCACTGTTTTAAAAATTTATTAATAAAGGGGCACCTGGGTGGCTCAGATGGTTAAGTGTCTGCCTTCAGCTCAGGTTATAATCTCCAGGTCCTGGAATCGAGCCCTGTGTCAGGCTCCCTGCTCAGTGGGGAGTCGTCTTCTCCCTCTGCCTGTCCCCGCAGGGGGACAGGTTTGCTATTTTGTGCTCATGTTTGCTATCATGTGCTCTCTCTCTCAAATGAATAAATTAAAAAAATTTCTTAATCAACAAAACTAGAAGCTGGTTCTTTGAAAGAATTAACAAGATCAATAAACCACTGTCCAGACTTATCCAAAAGAAAAGAGAAAGGACCCAAATTAATAAAATTCTGAATGAAAGGGGCAAGATCACGATTAACACCAAGGAAATAGAAACAATTATTAGAAATTATTATCAACAGCTATATGCCAATAAACTGAGCAATCTGGATGAAATGGATACCTTCCTGGAAACCTATAAGCTGCCAAGACTGAAACAGGAAGAAATTGACAACCTGAATAGGCCAATAACCAGTAACGAGATTGAAGAAGCAATCAAAAACCTCCCAAAAAACAAGAGTCCAGGGCCTGATGGATTCCCTGGGGAATTCTACCAAACATTCAGAGAAGAAATAACACCTATTCTCCTGAAGCTGTTTCAAAAAATAGAAACAGAAGGAAAGCTTCCAGACTCATTCTATGAGGCCAGCATTACCTTAATCCCCAAACCAGGCAAAGACCCCATCAAAACGGAGAATTTCAGACCGATATCCCTGAGGAATATGGATTCCAAAATCCTCAACAAAATCCTAGCTAATAGGATCCAACAATACATTAAAAGGATCATCCACCACGACCAAGTGGGATTTATCCCCGGGGTGCAAGGGTGGTTCAACATTCGCAAATCCATCAGTGTGATAGAACACATTAATAAGAGGAGAGAGAAGAACCATATTGTGCTCTCAATTGATGCAGAAAAAGCATTTGACAAAATACAGCATCCTTTCCTGATTAAAACTCTTCAGAGTATAGGGATAGAGGGAACATTCCTCAAGTTCATAAAATCCATTTATGAAAAACCCACAGCGAATATCATCCTCAATGAGGAAAAGGTGAGAGCCTTTCCCTTAAGATCAGGAACATGACAAGGATGCCCACTCTTGCCACTATTGTTCAACATAGTACTAGAAGTCCTAGCAACAGCAATCAGACAGCAAAAAGAAATAGAAGGTATTCAAATTGGCAAAGAAGAAGTCAAACTCTCTATTTTCACAGATGACATGATACTTTATGTGGAAAACCCAAAAGACTCCATCCCCAAATTACTAGATCTCATCCAGCAATTCAGTAATGTGGCAGGATACAAAATCAATGCACAGAAATCAGTTGCTTTCTTATACACTAACAATGCAACTGTAGAAAGAAAAATTAGAGAAACGATTCCATTTACAATAGCACCAAAAACCATAAGATACCTCGGAATAAACCTAACCAAAGAGGTAAAGGATCTATACTCTAGGAACTACAGAACACTCATGAAAGAAATTGAAGAAGACACAGAAAGATGGAAAAACATTCCATACTCATGGATCGGAAGAATAAACATTGTTAAAATGTCTATGCTACCCAGAGCAATCTATACCTTCAATGCCATCCCGATCAAAATTCCAATGACATTTTTCAAAGTGATGGAACAAACAGTCCTAAAATTTGTACGGAATCAGGAAAGACCCCGAATCGCCAAGGAAATGTTGAAAAAGACAAACAAAGCAGGGGGCATCACGTTGCCCAATTTCAAGCTGTATTACAAAGCAGTGATCACCAAGACAGCATGGTACTGACACAAAAACAGACATATAGACCAATGGAGCAGAATAGAGAGCCCAGATATGGACCCTCAACTCTATAGTCAAATAATCTTCAACAAAGCAGGAAAAAATATGCAATGGGAAAAAAGACAGTCTCTTCAATAAATGGTGCTGGGAAAACTGGACAGCCACATGCAGAAGAATGAAACTCGACCATTCTCTAACACCACACACAAAGATAAACTCAAAATGGATGAAAGACCTCAATGTGAGACAGGAGTCCATCCAAATCCTAGAGGAGAACAGAGGGAATAACCTCTTTGACATCGGCCACAGAAACTTCTTTCAAGATACATCTCCAAAGGCTAGTGAAACAAAAGCAAAAATGAAATTTTGGGACTTCATCAAGATAAAAAGCTTCTGCACAGCAAAGGAAACAGTCAACAAAACAAGGAGGCAACCCACAGAATGGGAGAAGATATTTGCAAATGACACTACAGATAAAGGGCTGGTATCCAAGATCTATAAAGAACTTCTCAAACTCAACACCCAAAAAACAAATAATCAAGTCAAAAAATGGGCAGAAGACATGAACAGACACTTATCTGAAGAAGACATACAAATGGCTAACAGACACATGAAAAAATGTTCATCGTCATTAGCCATCAGGGAAACTCAAATCAAAACCACATTGAGATACCACCTTACACCAGTTAGATTGGCAAAAATTGACAGGGCAAGAAACAAATGTTGGAGAGGTTGTGGAGAAAGGGGAACCCTCTTACACTGTTGGTGGGAATGCAAGTTGGTACAGCCACTTTGGAAAACAGTGTGGAGGTGCCTCAAAAATTTAAAAATAGAGCTACCCTATGACCCAGCAATTGCACTCCTGGTTATTTACCCCAAAGACACAGATGTAGTGAAAAGAAGGGCCATATGCACCCCAATGTTCATAGCAGCAATGTCTGCAATAGCCAAACTGTGGAAAGAGCCAAGATGCCCTTCAACAGATGAATGGATAAAGAAGATGTGGTTCATATATACAATGGAATATTACTCAGCCATCAGAAAGGATGAATACCCAACTTTTACATCAACATGGATGGGACTGGAGGAGATTATGCTAAGTGAAATAAGTCAAGCAGAGAAGTCAATTATCATATGGTTTCACTTATTTGTGGAACATAAGGAATAGCATGGAGGATATTAGGAGAAGGAAGGGAAAAATGAAGGGGGGGAATCGGAAGGGGAGACGAACCATGAGAGACTATGGACTCTGAGAAACAAACTGAGGGTTTTAGAGGGGAGAGGGTGGGGGGATGGGTTAGCCTGGTGATAGGTATTAAGGAGGGCACGTACTGCATGGAGCATTGGGTGTTATACGAAAACAATGAATCGTGGATCACTAAATCAAAAACTAATGATGTATGGTGACTAACATAACATAATAAAATTTTTAAAAATGTTTAATAAAAATTGATTAATAAAGAGAAAGAATCAAATATTTATTCTGTTTCTTGTACAATCTATATTTTAGGCTAACTATATAGTTGAAGAATTCTAGCAGCAGTCATCAAAAGTTGTAAAAATCATTAGGTGGAAGTCAACAGGGACCTTTATAATGGAAGGATCAGGCTGACAGCACGTGAACCTATCTACTGTCTTCAGTTGAGTCACAGAAGGAAACAATATAACCCTACTGTCATACAAGCCAAAAAAGATAATAAGGCAATTTAATGAAAAGACTATTTACCAAGATGTGGGCATGGTTAAGGAAAACCAACACAGAACAATGAAGTACTCTAGAATTTGTATGAGTGGGGACCATTAACCCTAGGCTTGGAAAGGTAGAGAGCAGTGCCTGGAATCTAAAAAGAGAGCTGTAGCTGAAAGAGAAGGCCACCCAAGGGCAGCCGTGTCATATGGTAAAGAAATGTAACCACTATCCACGTGGCAACCCAACAGGGAAGTAATCAGAGGACTGAATACCTTGACTTTACTCTCTTAGCATTCTATGATTTATGGGTGTCTATCACTGGATAACCAGGAGCCAGAGAGCAAAGAAATTTGTTGATGCAATCTATAAAAGCTGGCTCCTTGGGCAGATAGCAAGATGGAGAAAAATGGGGAGTAAAACTGGAGGCATAAATAGGGAATATCTGATGCATAAGTGATAAACACTTTCAGCACCAGTCTGATTCTTTAATAGACCTGAACAAAAGATCAGACTTCATAAGGATGTTCCCAGAATTCAGGATTTCTCAATTTCTCCCTCATTTTGAAAACCAATAAGAAGCAGGTTGGTGTTCCAATAAATTCCAGTAAATTCCAAATTCCAATAAAGTCCTCAGGATGAAGGTAGTGACCCTGTTGTTCATCCCAATTGCCAACTGGCAGACTAAAACATCTATAGTAAGAGTCTAGATCTGGTTAGAATTCTGAGCTCCTGGGGCTCTAGAGAAAGATAAACCCTGTAACAAATCTAATTTGTTTGGCCCTTTGCAATTCCTTTAAGTTGATTTTTAAACAATTTTCTTCAACAAAATCTTGCCCAAATTCCAAATCTTTTCTCCTCTCCAACTAACTCTTCCAGCGCTCCTATTCTTTCTATCCATGAAAAGACCTAATTATTTTTGTCACTTAATCACTAGGGTGATCATAATAGATAGTTGATCTTCATGATTCACAAATGGATTCATGATTCTTTATTTATGAATTTGCCTACTAACTAAAATTTATTTGTAACACCCAAATGAATGCTAGTGGTGCTTTTGCTGTCATTCACAGACATGTGCAGAGCGGTGAAAATTTTGAGTTGCTTGCTCACTGTGCATGTTCCTAGCTGAGGTTGAACATGGCAGGGCTCCGCCTTCTTGCTTAAGGTCTTATACTATAAACAAGGGTCCTTATTGCAGCCTATGTAGTGCCAGGTTTTCCCCATTTCTGTGCTTCTGCTGGTGATTTTGCTGTTTAAAATGGCTGCCAAGCAAAGTGTTGGAAGTTCTGGCTAGTGTTCCTAGTATTCCTAGTGCAAGAAGGCTGTGATGTGCTTTATGGGGAAAATACCTGTGTTGGATAAGTTTCATTCAGGCATAGTGCTTTTGCCATTAGTTCAATGTTAATGAACCAACAATGTGTATGAAGTCAGGTATCATTAAATAGAAACACAGATAAAACAAAGTTACATGCTGAGCAGTTGATGAAAGTGTTGTGACTAAAGACTTGCAGGAACCTAACCCTGTATTTTCCTTAGGAGCACTGGTTCAGTATTGGCTAATTCAATGTTTGCAGTGACTTTATAGAACATTACTATGAATAACAAGAATAGACTCAAAATATTTTGGGAAGTGAAAGATGGAATGTCTAGACAGTGGGTGAAAACTGGGACTAGGAACACTATACCTAGTGTGTTGTAGCCAGCTCCCACTAGCTTACAGACCTGATCCTGTGCATCTCTCCCCAACTCCACCATTCATTGACACCACAGTGAAATTGGCCATTGTGGTATAGTATTTACACCATGGAAATGGGCACACCCTACAAATAGGACAGCCAGTTGTTAAACATTTACCAGCATACCACTGACTATAATTCTTCCTTTGTGTAATTTTCCCCTCAAATTCCTTTTGTTGAAGAGCAGGAAGCACAGCAAAACTGCCACCAATTATTTCAGCTGCTTGTAGCACTGGAGAGAATAATTCTCAAGTGGATGACTGGAAGTGTGGCAAAATCCTATGCTTACTGCCTGCATCTGTTGATCCCCATGTACCTGCCATTAGGGAATAATAGCTCCTCCTTCACTCTGTCATCGCAAAATCTAACTGGAACCTTGATGACAAAGGAATCTGGAAAATATAGTTTCCAGGCTTTCAGTCCTTGTGGTATAGGGAAGAACATGGAAGGGGGAAATAATACTATATTATTATAATTATTATTATAATAATATAGTATTATTATAATACTGAAATAATACTATGTTATATCAGTAAACTCTATATGACATGGAGGGAAAATAACTCTTATATGAGTAAATATCAATGAACTATTCCATAAATGTTTTCTATGTGCCATCTTTGTGCCACGCACATGCTACAGGATTTCAAGCAGTGATTTTCAAATTATGGGTAAAAATCTATAATAGGTTGCAATATTAATTTATTATGTGTGTCCAATGTTTTTTAAATAAAATAGAGCAAAGCAGAATAGAATACAAATATAAGAGTGCATCAAATGTAGAGTGAGTAAATATTGTTTGTAAAACTTTTATCTCAGATACATAGGTATGTATGTGCCTACTTGCTTCCAGAGTAAAATGCACTTCTTACTATGGATTACAGTCAAATAAAGTTAAAAAAATAGCTTTAGAGCAAGGATCCGTGAACCTTTTCTTTAAAGGATCATATAGTAAATATGTTAAGCTTTGAAGGCCATTGTCTGTGCTACAACTATTCAACTCTGTCTCTGTAGGATGAAAGCAGCATAGATAATAAGGAAATGAATGGACAAGACTTGTTCCACTAAAAGTTGTACAAAACCAGGTAGATGAGCAGTAGCTTTTGACTCACAGACCATAGTTTGCCAACTACTTTTTTAGAGCAGCGCTTCTCAAACTTTCTATGGTAAAAATAAACAAACAAACAAACAAACAAAAAAACCCAGCTTTTTGTTTTTGTTTATTACTGCCCAGGACAAGTATACAGCTCATACTATATACAGCTCATCTGAGCAAGCTCAACACCTAATCCGGTCTATGCCTTGTTAAGCAAGATGAATACGATGATCACGCACTTAAACAATATGGAAATGTTAAATTTCTATAAAAGATTGTAAATACATACCCTCAGTTTGTGTACTTATTGTAGACTGGCAACAAAGAGTTCATAGGCTAGGGACCAGCTCTGGTCCATAAACCACATTTTGAGTTGCACTGCTTTATTTCATACACATACACATACATATAATATAGATATGTATAATTAACATACAGTGTTATATTAATTTCAGATGTACAGTATAATGATTCAACAATTCTGTACATTAGTGCTCATCATGATAAGGGTACTCTTAATCCCCTTCACCTTTTTTTTATTATGTTATGTTAATCACCATACATTACATCATTAGTTTTTGATGTAGTGTTCCATGAATAATCCCCACCTTATTTCATCCATCTCCCCCACCTACCTCCCCTCTGGCAACTACCAATTTCTTCTCTATACTTAGGAGTCTATTTTTTGTTTGTCTCTTTTTTACTTTATTCATTGGTTTTGTTTCTTAAATTCTACATATGAGTGAAATCATATGGTATTTGCCTTTCTCTGACTGACATACTTCATTTAGCGTTATACCCTCTAGATCCACCTATGTTGTTGCAAATGGCAAGATTTCATTCTTTTTTATGGCTGAGTAATATTCCATTGTGTATATATGGCTATATATACCACATCTTCTTTATCCATTCATTTATCTATGCACACTATCTTGGCTATTGTAAATAATGCTACAATAAACATGGGGTGCATATATCTCTTTGAATTAGTGTTTTCATTTTATTCGGGTAATACCCAATAGTGGAATTACTGGATTATATAGTAATTCTATTTTTAATTTTTGAGGAACCTTCATACTGTTTTCTACAGTGGTTGCACCAATTTGCATTCCCATAACGGTGCATGAGGGTTTGTTTTTTTCCACCACATCCTCACCAATGCTTGTTATTTCTTGTGTTTTTTATTTTAGCCATTCTGACAGGTGTGTAGTGATATCTCATTGTGGTTTTGATTTGCATTTCACTGATGATTACTGATGTTGAGCATCTTTTCATATGTCTGTTGATCATCTGTATGTCTTCTTTGGAAAAATGTCTAATCAATTCCTCTGCCTATTTTTTTAAGTTGGAATATTTGTTTTTTGGTGTTGAGTTATATAAGTTCTTCATATATTTTAGATACTAACCCTTTATTGGATATGTCAATTGCAAATATCTTTGCCCATTCAATAGGTTGTCTTTTTTGTTCTGTTGATGGTTTCCTTTGTTGTGCAAACCTTTTTTATTTGGATATAGTCCTAATAGTTTGACTTTGCTTTTGTTTCCCTTGTCAAAGGAGACATATCTAGAAAAATATTTTTATGGCTGATGTCAAAGAGCTTACTGTCTGTGTTTTTTTTCTAGGCATTTTATGGTTTCTGGTCTCATATTTAGGTCTTTAACCCATTTTGAATTTATTTTTGTGTATAGTGTAAGAAAGTGGTCCAGTTTCATTCTTTTGCATGTAGCTGCCCAGTTTTCCCAACACCAGTTATTGAAGAGACTGTCTTTTTCCCATTGTGTAGTCTTGCCTTGTTTGTTGCAGATTAATTGACCATAAAAGCATGGGTTTCTTTTTGGGTTGTCTATTCTGTTCCATTGATCTATGTGTCTATTTTTGTGCCAGTACCATACTGTTTTGATTACTGCAGCTTGGTAATATATCATGAAATCTGGGATTGTGATGCCTCCAGCTGTGTTCTTTCTCATGATTGCTTTGGCTATTTGGTGTCATTTGTGGTTCCATATGAATTTTAGGATTATTTGTTCTAGTTCTGTGGAAAAATACTGTTGGTATCTTGATAAGGATTGAATTGTCTCTGTAGATAGCTTTGGGTAATATGGACATTTCAACAATGTTGGTTTTTTTGATCCATGAGCATAGAACATCTTTCCTTTTGTTTGTATCATCTTCAATTTCTTTCATCAATGTTTTAGTTTTCAGAGTACAAGTCTTTCACCTCCTTGATTAAGTTTATTCCTACATAGTTTACTATTTTTGGTACAATTGTAAATGAGAATGTTTTCCTAATTTCTCTTTGTGCTACTTCATTATTCATGTATAGAAATGCAACAGATTTCTCTATATTAATTTTGTATCCTGAAATTTTACTGAATTCATTTACCAGTTCTAGTAGTTTTTGGTGAGGTCTTTAAGATTTTCTAAATATAGTATCATGTCATCTGCAAATAGTGAAAATTCTATTTCTTCCTTACCAATTTGGATGCCTTTTATTTCTTTTTTGTTGTCTGACTGCTGTGGCTAGGACTTCCTGTACTATGTTGAATAAAGGGGTGGAGGAGTGGACATCCTTGTCTTGTTTCTGATCTTAGGAGAAAAGCTCTCAGTTTTTCACCATTGAGTGTGATGTTAGCTGTGGGTTTTTCATATATGGCCTTTATTATGTCGAGATATGTGTCCTCTAAACCTGATTTGTTCAGAGTTTTTTTTTTTTTTATCATGAATGGATGGTTTACTTTGCCAAATGCTTTTTCTGCATCTATTGAAATGATCATACGGTTTTTATCCTTTTTCTTGTTGATGTGATGGATCACATTGATTGATTTGCAAATACTGAGTTGTGCTTGTATCCCAGGAATAAATCCCACTTGATCATGGTGAATGATTTTTTTAATGTATTATTGGATTCAGTTTGCTAATATTTTGTTGAGGATTTTTGCATCTATGTTCATCAGAGATATTGGCCTGTAGTTCTCTTTTTTAGTGGTGTCTTTATCTGGTTTTGGTATCAGGGTAATGCTGCCCTCACTGAATCTGGAACCTTTCCTTCCTCTCTCCTATTTTTTGAAATATTTTGAGAAGAATAGGTATTAACTCTTCTTTGAATGTTTGGTAGGATTCACCTGCTAAGCCATCTGATTTTGTTTGAGTCTCTCTCTTTTTTTTTTTCTTGTGAGTATGGCTAATGGACTATCAATTTTGTTTGTTGAGAGTTTTTAAATTATTGATTCAATATTGTTCTTGTAATTGGTCTGTTCAAATTTTCTATTTTTTCCTAATTCAGTTTTGGAAGGTTGTATGTTTCTGGGAATTTATCCATTTTCTGGGTTGTCCAATTTGTTGGCATATAGTTTTTTTTTTTATGTTATGTTAATCACCATGCATTACATCATTAGTTTTTGATGTAGTGTTCCATGATTCATTGTTTGCATATAACACCCAGTGCTCCATGCAGAACGTGCCCTCTTTAATACCCATCAGCGGGCTAACCCATCCCCCCACCCCCCCTCCCCTCTAGAACCCTCAGTTTGTTTCTCAGAGTCCATAGTCTCTCATGGTTCGCCTCCCCCTCCGATTTCCCCCGCTTCATTCTTCCCCTCCTGCTATCTTCTTTTTTTTTTTTTTTAACATATAATGTATTATTTGTTTCAGAGGTACAGGTCTGTGATTCAACAGTCTTACACAATTCACAGCGCTCACCATAGCACATACCCTCCCCAATGTCTATCATCCAGCCACCCCATCCCTCCCACCCCCCACCACTCCAGCAACCCTCAGTTTATTTCCTGAGATTAAGAATTCCTCAGATCAGTGAGCTCATATGATACATGTCTTTCTCTGATTGATTTATTTTGCTCAGCATAATAGCCTCCAGTTCCATCCACGTCGTTGCAAATGGCAAGATTTCATTCCTTTTGATGGCTGCATAATATTCCATTGTATATATATACCACATCTTCTTTATCCAGTCATCTGCCGATGGACATCTTGGCTCTTTCCACAGTTTGGCTATTGTGGACATTGCTGCTATAAACATTGGGGTGCATGTACCCCTTCGGATCCCTACATTTGTATCTTTGGGGTAAATACCCAGGAGTGCAATTGCTGGGTCATAGGGTAGCTCTATTTTCAACTTTTTGAGGAACCTCCATACTGTTTTCCAGAGTGGCTGCACCAGCTTGCATTCCCACCAACAGTGTAGGAGGGTTCCCCTTTCTCCGCATCCCCGCCAACATCTGTCATTCCTGACTTGTTAATTTTAGCCATTCTGACTGTGTGAGGTGGTATCTCATTGAGGTTTTGATTTGGATTTCCCTGGTGCCAAGCAATGTTGAGCACTTTTTCATGTGTCTGTTGGCCATTTGGATGTCTTCTTTGGAAAAATGTCTGTTCATGTCTTCAGCCCATTTCTTGATTGGATCATTTGTTCTTTGGGTGTTGAGTTTAATAAGTTCTTTATAGATTTTGGATACTAGCCCTTTATCTGATATGTCATTTGCAAATATCTTCTCCCATTCTTTCGGTTGTCTTTTGGTTTTGTTGACTTTTTCTTTTGCTGTGCAGAAGCTTCTTATCTTGATGAAGTCCCAATAGTTCATTTTTGCCCTTGAAAAAAGACAGTCTTCAACAAATGGTGTTGGGAAAATTGGACAGCCACATGCAGAAGAATGAAACTGGACCATTTCCTTACACCACACATAAAAATAGATTCAAAATGGTTGAAAGACCTAAATGTGAGACAGGAGTCCATCAAAATCCTAAAGGAGAACACAGGCAGCAACCTCTTCGACCTCAGCCGCAGCAACTTCTTCCTAGAAACATCACCAAAGGCAAGGGAAGCAATGGCATATAGTTTTTCATAATATTCTCTTTGTAGAGAGATTGCAGATATCTCTCAGAGATTACAGATAATTATAGATTTTTATTTCGTAATAATCCTTTGTATTTCTGTAGTGTTGGTTGTTACTTCTCCTCTTTAATTTCCGATTTTATTTGAGTCTCTGTCTCTCTTTTTTTTTCTTATGAGTCTGGCTAATGGATTATCAATTTTGTTAATCTTTCAAAGAACCAGTTTCTGGTTTTATTGATTTATTGTTTTTTAAGTCTCTATTTCATTTATTTCTGCTCTGATTTTTATTTCCCTCCTTCTATTGGCTTTGTGCTTTGTTTGTTCTTCTTTTTCTAGCATCTTTAGGTATAAGGTTAGGCTGTTATTTTGAGATTCTTCTTCCTTCCTGAGGTAGGCCTGTATTGCTATAATCTTCCCTTTTAGAACAGCTTTTGCTGTATCCCAAAGATTTAGGACCTTTGGGTTTTCATTTTTATTTGTCTCCAAGTATTTTTTTAATTTTCTCTTTGATTTCTTGGTTGACCTATTCATTGTTTATTTAACCCCCATGCATTTATGTCCTTTTCAGATTTTTTCTTACAATTGATTTCTAGTTTTATACCATTGTGATTGGTAAAGACACATGATCTGATTTCAGTCTTTTTGAATTTGTTGAGACTTGTTTTGTGGCCTAACATGTGATCTGTTCTGGACAGTGTTCCACGTGTACTTTAAAATAATGTGTATTCCACTGCTGTTGGATGTAATGTTCTGAATATATCTGTTAGATCCATCTGGTCCAATTGATCATTAATTCCACTGTTTTCTTGTTAATTTTCTGTTTGGAAGATCTATCCATTAATGTAAATATGGTGTTAAAGTCCCATAGCATTATTGTATTACTATTAATTTCTTCCTTTATGTCTGCTAATAGTTGCTTTATGTATTTGAGTGTGCCCATGTTGGGTGCATATATATTTATAATTATTATATCTTTTTGTTGGATTGTTCCCTTTATCATTTGTGTAGCACTGCTTTAGAGAATACAAAGAAAAAAAGATACTGCCATTAAATTTAAGAGATTTATGAGCTAATGGAGCCAAATCTGCTAACAAATGATAATAATACAAGGTGTAGAATACAATATGTGCTCTAAAATAAGAACTAGTTCCTAGCACATGAACATATTTTCTGCAGACTTGACCTACCTATCTGAAATAGCCAATTATGCTACACACACACATGCATACACACATATGCACATGCATGCACGCCATGTCCAAAGAAGTTATTTCATGTATACCAACTATTATTAAAACTTTTTAATTTGATAATATATATATATCTCTCTCTATATATATATACATATATATATAATTTTTCCCTTTTTTTTTTTTTGTTTTGAAAGGTGCTTGTGAAATTTAGAAGGAAAAACTCTCCTAGACATCATTATGAACAATTCTTAGTGAATGAAACTTCGGAAAACATTCAACTCAATTACTAGTGTAGCTGCAGCTGGCCAACTAGAGACAGAGGCTATTGTTATTTCCATGTCAAATGGCTTGTTTCTCCTTCCAATGAGAACCATTACTCTTTATATGCTAATAGTAAAAACCATTCAGGAAATATTTTAATATTTTTAAATATGTAATGTGGTAGGTGCAAGCCAGATTATAGTGCAATGGAGTAAAAATTCTTGACATTTGAGAGTTTATGGCCATTACCCTCCCCATGCCTTTTAAAATGAACTCTTGTCTTATTCATTCCTTTTTCTGTCTTCCAAGGAAGGACTTCTGATGACAAATTGGTATGAGAGCTTCTGTGCTGTAGTCAGAAAAAAAATGGTGAAGCAGAGTGTATAGATAAGAGTTTTGTGGAATCATGAGTTCCTAGATGTGGACTATTCATCCATGTAAACATTGGTTGCTAATGTCGAAATGTTGGTTGGAAGGAGAGAGATAAGGGCGCACCTGTGGTGTGTGATGGGAGTGTATGGGAAAGGAATACAAAAGGGAATTTTAAGACTTATTGCTGAGGACTGTGTGTTTCCCTTCACGGAGTTGTTGAAATATAAGCAAAAATATTTAACCTATTTAGAATTTACCATTAGTTGCATGAAATATGTTCTTTTGAGAACAACACCATGTGGGGAACAGTTTTATAATACAAACATTGTTGTCTTTAAACTAGTAATAATTAACTAGTAACATTTTATTTTGTCCCTTTCCCCCCTCAAGGGTCTCAAAGAATGTTTCAAGCTGCATCTTTTGAGTCTGTCAGAGCTACCATGTTTTATGTTCTCTTTTTTTTTGTACTTTTCATCCTTGTAATTATTTATTTATTTTGATTATTTATTTTATAACTGGAAATTTGTACCTCTTAATCCCCTTCACCTATTTTGCCCATTCCCCCTACCCTGTTCCCCTCTGGCAACCACCAGTGTGTTCTCTGTATTTATGAGTCTGTTTCTCTTTGTGTTTATTTTTTGTTTGTTTTCTTAGATTCCACACAGAGCTTTGCGCAGTGGCAGTATCGTAGACAATGAGGTTTATCCGAGGCGCGATTATTGATTGCTAATTGAAAACTTCTTAGATTCCACATAAATCTAAGTGGTAAAATCATATGGTATTTGTCTTTCTCTGTCTGACTTAATTCACTTAGCATAATGGGTCCATTCATGTTGTCACAAATGGCAAGATTTCATTCTCTTTTATGACTGAGTGATATTCCAGTGTGTGTGTGTGTGTGTGTGTGTGTGTGTGTGTGTACACCACAGCTGCTTTATTAATTTATCTATCAGTGGACACTTAGCTTACTTCGGTATCTTGGCTGTTATAAATAGCGCTGCAATGAACATAGGAGTACCAATATCTTTTTAAATTAGTGTTTTTGTTTTCTTTGAGTAAAAACACAGCAGTGGAATTACTGGATAGTATGGTATTTCTATTTCTGAGTTTTGGGGGAACCTCCATACTGTTTTCCTTAGTGGCTGCACCAATTTACATTCCCACCAACAGTGCACAAGGTTTCCCATTCTCCATATCCTTGCCAACACTTGTTATTTTTTGTCTTTTGGTACTAGCCATTTTGACAGGTGTGAGGTCATAGCTCATTGTGGTTTTGATTTGCATTTCCCTGATGATTAGTGAGGCTGAGCATCTTTTCATATGTCTGTCAGCCATCTGTATGTCTTTGGAAAAATATCTATTCAGGTCCTCTGCCCATTTTGAACTTAGATCATTAGGTTTTTTTGGTGTTGAGTTGTATGAGCTCTTTATGTATTTTGGATATTAATGCCTTAACAGATATATCATTCGCAAATGTCTTCTCCCATTCAGTAGGTTGCCTTTTTGTTTTGTTGATGGTTGCTTTGCTATGCAAAAGCTTTTTATTTTGGTGTAGTCCCAATAGTTTATTTTTGCTTTTGTTCCCTTGCTTGAAGAGACATAACTAGAAAAATGTCGTTAAGGCTGATATCAAAGAGACTACTGCCTACATTTTCTTTTAGGAGTTTTATGGTTTCAGGTCTCACATTTAGATCTTTAATTCATTTTGAGTTTATTTCTGTGTATGTTGTAAGAGAATGGTCTAGTTTTCATCTTTTGCATGTAGCTGTCCAGTTTTCCCAACACCATTTACTGAAGAGCCTGTCTTTTCCCCCATTGTATATTCTCACCTCTTTTGTCACAGATTAATTGACAATACAAGTGTGAGTTTGTTTCTGGGTTCTCTATCCTGTTCCATTGATCTGTGCATCTATTTTTGTGCCAGTATCATGCGGTTTTGATTACTACAGCCTTATAATATAGTTTCAAATCTAGGATTGTGATACCTCCAGTTTTATTCTTCTTTCTTAAGATTCCTTTGGCTTTTTGGGGTCTTTTGTGGTTTCATACAAATTTTAGTATTATTCTAATTCTGTGAAAAATACTATTGGCATTTTGATAGGGATGCTAAGTTTTCTTTTGATGAATACAAAACCAACATGGTTAATGTTGAAAGATTCCTGTGAATCACGTTTGACATTTTATTTTGGCCATTATAACCTGATTAAATTAAAATCAAGGTATCTTTCCTCTTCATAAGAACATATGGAATGAAGAAGAGATAAGTAACATTATCTTAGTTCTACAAATGGATGAATTTAGGTGCAAGAAACTAAATGCTTCCACTAGAGTCCCTTGGTGAATTGGGTCTCCTGATTAAATCGCAGAGCTGGAATGTACCTCCAGTATTTTTTTTTTTTTGTCCCTAAGAGAATTCCCAGATGATTTTGGCAACTAGATCAGCTATGGATGTAAGAATGAAGAAGAGATCCAATCAATCTACTGATATTCCAGCAGTCTCTTCATCCTAATATCCTGCTGTGACCACCAGGATGCTCCCCCAGAGACATCACTCTTGAGGAAAGGTTATTTGGGACTTTTTCTGCTTTGAAAAAGGCTTCACTCCACATATATCCCTGGATCCCAACTTCAGCCTCTCCTCTCTCCTCACATTACCCTAGACGAGTCATACCCTTGGCTACTTTAAGTTGGGCTGACATCTTGAAGAGATTTCAGACATTGAAATTTTAAAAAAAGGTTTTTATTTCATTGCTGTTTTGAGGAGCAAATACCCACGCAATTTTACCAGGACAAGAGTGGGACAGAAAGCAGACAGAGTACAAATTTTGCTTGAGTCCATTTGTTTTTTATTATGCTGTGAAAGAGAAAGCTTAAGATTATTCTTGATAACATACCCATGAATAAATGGGTCGGGGAAGAGTACTCTGAATCAGTCTTGTCATTAATAAGAGAGGAGGATGCTGCCAGCCTCTGAAACTCCCCGCCATGGGTAATAGATCCATTAGGTAGATATTGTCCCCCTCCCTGACAGCAAAACACAATTAATGTCATGGAGAAAGCTCAAGTGTGGTTGGAGAGTGCACATTTTATAATAATAAAAAAAAAAAGCCAACTGTCTAAAACCTAAAATGTATGTATTTAATTTTCTCCAGAAATGGTTTGCAATCATCTTCCCTCATCACTGCATTTTTCAGGATGGAGAAAGCCATTGTGTTTGTGGTATACTTCAAGTTCTTAGAGTGACTGATAGCATTGCAACTTGGATGATTTGGGAAGGATTTTTATTCTCTTTAATATATTATTTTAATAAGTAAATTTAAAGCAGACTATTTCTCTAACTTAATTGCTTTTGTGACATTCCACTGAATCCCCATAGTTTATATAATAAGGCTGACTCCGTTGGAAGGGTGACCTGTCTGGCCAGAGAGAAGAGAAATCACTGTTAGGCCTAAACTTATTCCCAGTGTTGACTCATCTTCCCAGATGCATCAGCACAATCCTATTCACCTTGACATAGCAAGAATGAGACCATTGATCTTAGTCAGGGACTCTTCAAATTTCTGTTCCTAGTTCTTCCAAGGCAAGAATGCAAACTCAGCATCTGGCATATGGGTCATAACCTTTTTTAGGTCACAGAATTTTTGAGTATCTGATGAAAGCTGTGTTGAGTCAAGTCCTCTAAGATGGGATTAGTTGTGCAAGAGATTTATTGAGAGAGAGGCTCATGAGGGAATATGAAGGGGGAGGGCAGAACAGGGGAGGCTAGGAGAGCTGTCAGACTGAGGATATCTGATCTGACTCCCTGTGGAAGAGAAAAGAAGGGAAGGAAAGTTAGGTGGAAGTGTCTTAGACGTCAGTGCAGTTTTCAGAGAGTTCAGCAAGGTCCTTCAGGAGTCCTTGAGCCAAAGTTGGCCTGTCATAGGAATCCTACATCTGCCAGAAACATGCCTGCCTTAGTATTCCTACCATACTCATTCACTGGCTGGGAGCCAATGGGCTATGGGTCACTTCCACTCCTTACAGTCAGAGGTCTAAAAAGGGCATTCTCATGGCTGTCTGTCTACTTCTTGTGCTGCACAGAACTACCTCACACAAATTCAGAGAACAGATCCTCCACCATGGGCCTCTTTTCCTGAGGGGAAATCTCAGAAAAGGAGGCTTAGTGGGGCAAATTGTAACCCCCGTTGCTACAGTTGGTCTTGGAGCTGCATATTAGAATTCATCATCTCTCTCCTCTACTATCCATTTTAAATTTCTCTCACCCTCAATTATCATCTCTGTAGGTCTTACTGGCTTTACCTGATGGTATAATCAAAACTTTCATTCCTGAGATATCTAAGCCTTTGGGAATCATACTCTTCTGAAGCTAGAATTGCTATACTTGCCCATTCATAGTTATAATTGGGTAAGAGCATACCAAGAGGTGCCCAAGTGTATCACACATATTCCTCCCTACTGTCATTATGTAAAAGCAGCCCTACTTCCTCCTGATAATCAGTGTCAGTTACTCTTGCCATGACTGAGACTTCTCTTCTTGCCTTCTGATCCTTGGGCACAAGAAATCCAAAGTTTCCTGGTAGTAGCCATAGCTTAAAGTTCAGTGGGACCCTTTCTGCATCCTCTGGCAAGAGTGTGTCCTTTTTGAAGACCATGACCACCAACCCTGTCATGCCCAGAGTTGATGGGACTAGAAGCAGAGTCCTCCAGTGGTACTTCCACCCCTTAGTCTCTGCATGCATGTATTCTTTTTTTATTATTATTAATTTTTTTATTTTTTTATTTTTTTAAGGATTTTATTTATTTATTTGACAGAGAGAGAGATAGCGAGAGCAGGAACACAAGCAGGGGGAGTGGGAGAGGGAGAAGCAGGCTTCCTGCCGAGCAGGAAGCCCGATGTGGGACTCCATCCCGGGACCCTGGGATCATGACCTGAGCCGAAGGCAGACGCTTAACGACTGAGCCACCCAGGCGCCCATGTATTCTTTTTTATTATTATTAATTAATTTTTTTTATTTTTGGAGAGTGGGGGAGGGGCGGAGGGAAAAGAAGAGAGAAACTCTAAGTAGATTCTGTGTGCTAAGTGTGGAGTCTGACACAGGGCTTGATCTCACCATCCTGAGATCACAACCTGAGCCAAAACCAAGAGTCAGACGCTTAACCAACTGCGCCACCCAGGTGCTACTGGATCCATGTATTCTTCCTACTGGGGACACAGCACCAGATAGAGGTCTCTGATTTAATATATACACTGTGTCCTGAAGGTCCCCCTTCTTTTAGAGTGTTGCCTCAAAACTGGCACTTTAGTTACTCATTTCAAAACCATTCCAGTGTTCTATGAGGCTGGCTGCTTCTGGATAATATGGTGCATAATATGACCAGTGAATCCCATGGTCATGGGCTCACTTCCACCCCACCTTTGCTGTAAAATGAGCCCCCTGGTCAGATGCTATGTTGCATGCTTGTGGATCAGGCCTTCCATAATCGCCTGGATAGTGCTACTGACTGAGGCTCTGCAAGCAGGAAAGATGAACCCATACCCACCCTTCCGGGATGGGTTGACTTAACACCAAATGACCAAGGGAAGTGCCATACCTGGGTGTTCAGTATGGATCTCTGTTGCCAACAGGTTGGACATTCAGAGGCAGCAGTAACTAGATCAGCTTTGATAAGTGGGAATCCATGTTATTGGCCTATATCTTGGTCACCATGGCCACTTCATGAATATGCCTATCATGCCAGTTCTGAAGTGGCTGATGACAGAGGCTAGCTGATGTCAACTAGCTGAGTCATTTTGCCTCCTTGGTTGTTTGGTGCCTCTTCTGTGGTATATGCTTTCTGGTGGACATTTACATGTGATGCAAATATCTTCACATTTTGTACCCACTCCTGTATTTCTATCCACATTGCTCTACCCCAGAACTTCTTATATCTGATCTTTGAGTCTTTCCTCCCAGGCCATTGGCCACTGCCCGTGAATCTAAATATTTTTATCTCAGACCATCATTCCTTCCACACAAAGTGGATGACCAGATGCACCATTTATTTTCCACCCATTGGGAAGATTTTTCCTCTCATTATTATTCAGGGATACTCCTAAACATAGTGTAATATAGCCGCCATCCATTTTCAGCTTTCACTCACACACTGAACCAAACTATCTATAAACCAAGCAAGAGCTTTATTCTCTTCCTTCAGCTGGTCATATGAGAACCCTCCACCATATAGCTATAGGTTCAAGCCTTGGTGGGGCACTAGTATGACCCTTATGGGTGACATGGGCATCTGGGATGCCTGCTCATGCAGTTTACTTGTTTCCCCTCACCTTGCCCAGGTCCCATCCAGGATGTACCATTTCCATGTTATTATGGACTGATGCTAGGCCTATCTGACTTTATAACTTGACAGTTCAGAAAAAACTCAGCTCAATGGGTAGCTCCAGCTGCATGGTCACTGGTACCTGTAGTCAAACATTTTGTCTCTCCTGGGGCCCAGTAACATATCAGGACTCGTTTCTCAAAAGGCATATCATTTTCTGCTGTGGATGGCCCTTGCTTCTGATTCCCAGGGCCTGCATTGCTTTTCTCCTGCTGGGGCTTGCCATAAGTTCCATACCATACCGTTTTCCACCACTGATATTTGTAACACCATAAAGTCTTTCCACTTGGGCTGTACAATCCAACAGACCATATGGTGTTACAAAAACCTGGACCTGCCACAGAACCTTTTCCTGCTCTGGACCCTACTGAAAGCTGGCAGTCTTCCATGTCAGAGGAATATTCCTAGGAGTGTAATGTGCTACCTCCAAAACCCAAAGAGGCCTCCCAGATGCTGTGCTTCTCTGTGGTAGGGGATATAAGACACAGCACTGTTTTTTACTTTGAAAAGAGTATTCCAGCATGCCCGTGACCCCGGACTCCTCCACTGGGATAACCACCTATGAAATCTTTAGCAATTAAGTCACTACTTTGTGCCAGGGACAGTCTGTGCCCCACCTACCAACCAGGACAGTGTCATATTCACCTGAGGGCAGTGAATGGCCAAGTTTTAATTATATATCTTAGTGCCTATATTCTCAGACTCCTGGTACTACTTATGTAGTCCAGGCCTCATGAGAAGTAGATGCCACAATGGAACTAGCCATATAAGAGATTTATTGGGGACTGTGATTGTGAGAGGAAATAGGGAGGGAACCTGGGGGCTGGAGCCCTCAAAGCAGATCTGACTCTGGGTAAAAGAGAGAGAAGGGAGGAAGGTTGGGTCTTAGACTGCAGTGCAGTTCTGAAGGCATTCTGCAAAGCTGTCAGGGAGTCCTTGAGCCAGAGGTGCCATCAGAGAAGTCCCGCATCATTGGCTTGGAGCAGGCTGTGGGAAGCATGGCCTTGGCATCAACACAGTGATGGATTTCAGAGTGCAGCAGCTGGGACCATCAGTCACTTATGGTCCTTGCAGTGGATTTGAGAGGTCCATTTTCATGGCTACCACAAAAGCTTTGTTACCCTTCACAGAAAAATACTAATATACGCATAGAAAAATGTGTGTAATTTTGTGGGGTTCATGGACCACTTCAAGTCCATTCGTTGGACCACATGGATGGTTAAGAACACCCATTTACAGAATTTATTGCTGATCTCGTTTAACAAGAGACTTCTGTGGGCCTTTTTTTTTCTGTCCTATCAGGATTTTTTTTAATTATGTTCAATTAGACAACATACAGTACATCATTAAGTTTTGATATAGTGTTCAAGGATTCATTAGTTGCATATAACACCCAGTGCCCATCACAACACGTGCCCTCCTTAATACCCATCATCCCCCCACCCCCTCCCTTCTGTAACCCTCAGTTTGTTTCCCAGAGTCCAGAGTCTCTCATGGTTTGTCTCCCTCTCTGATTTCTTCCCAGTTTTCCCTCACTTCCCCTATGGTTCTCTGCGCTACTCTTTATATTCCACATAGGAATGAAACCATATGATAATTGCCTTTCTCTGCTTGATTTATTTCACTTAGCAGAATCCCCTCTAGTTCCATCCATGTTGATGCAAATGGTGGGTATTCATCCTTTCTGATGGCTGAGTAATATTCCATTGTATATATGATCCACATCTTCTTTATCCATTCATCTGTTGAAGGACATCTCAGCTCCTTCCACAGTTTGGCTATTGTGGACATTGCTGTTATGAACATTGGGGTGCGTGTGCCCCTTCTTTTCACTGTCCTATCAGGATCTTTTCAGTGACTGTTGGTTTGCTACTTAAAAGTGAATTAGAAAGATAAGCAACACATCTTCAAAAGACACTGTAACTTTCTTAAGGATGTATTATAGCCTCTTCATTAAAAAGGGAGGAGCCTATATCCTCTTAATATAAGGTACAGTACTAAATACATTATAGATAATCTGAATATGTTGGATGGGTAACCAATAAGGATCCCAGCCAAAATAGTCTCATTCTGGGGATAGTTTTAGCACTGGGATTGGGAAACAGCAACAGGCTTTTCAATCTTGAATCTCTCTCTTGTTTCATAGTTTGGAAAAGCAGAAAGTTGGTGAATCTACCAATTGCAGAAGATTCAGACTTTCATTCTAATAAAGAAGATGCCCAATTTCTGTAATCAAATAAAATGTTTTCAAAATGTAATTCCACTTTGGTAAGCAGTGTAGTTGAAGCAATGCAGTGGAATATATATACAAATCCAGACAAAAGATGACCTTGGACAACTCATTTAATTCCTCTGCTTTGGATCCCCCTACCTTTTTTAATGTTCAAAAATATAAATACATTTGTTTATTTATTTTTAATTGTAATTGAGATAAAGTTTATATGCTTCAAAGTGCACAAATTTTAAAAGAATGGTTCAGTTCAGTACATAGGTTACATACACCTATGTAACCACCAATCAGATCAAAATAAAAATCATTTTGAAAACCCCCAAGGCTCCCTCATGCTCCTTCCCAGTCAGGACCCATTCATGTAAAAGTAACCACTCTTCTGACTTCTATAACCATATATTAACTTTGCCTGTCCTTTAATTTTATGAGCTCCTTTGTGCCTGGGTTAACTCTGCATTATGTCCATGAATTTCATCTATGTTTCATTTATTTTCATCGCTATGTAGTATTACATTGCATGAATATACTATCATTTACTGACCCATTTTACTATTGATGGGTATTACGGTTGTTGCCAGTTTGGGGCTATTATGAAAAAAGCTGCTACGGATTCTTGAACATGTCTTTTGATGGACATGAACACTCATTTCTCTTGAGTGCATATCCAGAAGTGAAATTGCTGGGTCATGGGACATATGTATGTTCGGCTTTGTTAGATATTGTCAAATAGTTCTGTAATGTGGTTGCATCAGTTCACCTTCCCATCAGCAAGGTGTGAGAGTTTTAGTTATTCCTTATCCTATCCTAGCCTCACAGACAATAGGTACTGTAATTCCTTTAAATTTTAGCCATTCTGGTAGAGATTCTCCACTTTTAAGTAAGACTAACTGGGCTATTACCTGGCAAGAAAAAGCCATGTCAGTGCTCTCAGAACCTCTTAGAGAGTTTGGCATGATTTTACCCTGCTAGATGTACAGGGTTTTGATGTGGGTTTATTTTATTGACTACTTATTATGGTATTCTTGGTTCTTTGGAAGCAGACCTCTAGAAAGAACAGATTTACAATTCCAAAGGCCCTTAGAAAAGCCACTGGAAATGATTCCTCGAAACTGAAAGGCAAATCTATGGTCCAAATTGAAGTGGGATGAGGGGGGAAATGGTCACCTCAGGGATCAGAGAAGTCATTTTCAGAGGAAGGAATGAACCCTGCATTTTATTACTGAGAATAACGGTCCACTCTTACTTAAATATGTATAGCTTCTTCTAAATGGCAATTAAAGGATTAATAATTTAAATATCAAAGAACTTGGACTTTGTTAGGTCAGAGAAACAGATGTTTACATCCATGAGGTTCCACTGTTCTGAGCTTTTACTTATGAAAGAGGAAAGACAGGGAAACCATTAATAATTATAACTAAGGATTTTCCCTGCTTTATTCTACTCCTAGGCCCATGAGCAGGAAATGTTTGTTTAATCTATTAATGTGTAAATCAGGATTTGAAGACAAGAAATATAGATCTAGCACTTCCTTTAATCCTTTCCCTGATCTAGTGTTACTGTATAAAACTGCCTTGATTTGAATGTGGGGCTCTATTTCTAAGGTATCAAAATAATTAAAAATGAACAAGTGTTTATTCATTGCTTTCCTTATGCTGGGTAAGGGGCTAGGGATCCTTGCATCTATTATCATAGTCATGCTTCACACTGAGTATCTTGCTTATGTTCTCATCCCTGTGTAGCTGAGAGATTATATGTTATTAACACTGCTTTTAAAATAGAATTACAGAGGCAAAGAGGCAAAGTGACCTGCTTTTATGTTTCATAATGATTTCAAATTCAAAGTGTTTATTCTTCTCCTTAACTTTTAGATTCAATTGTCAAACCCCATCCGTTTTCTCCTGGATCAAATCTTCTGTTTCCCCCAACTGCTACTGCAGTTCAGGCAGTAAAATAGTAATGAAACTAGTTTCTCAAATAAATCTACACAATCATCAGATCCATATTGATGAAAGAACTCTTTCATTATGTCCCTCTCTCATGTCAAACTGTTCAATGGCTCTCCAAAGCTGGTAGGAAAAATTCTAAACTTAGTACCTTATTGATGAAGGTGCGCCTCAGTTTTGCATTAACGTACTTTTCCAAATACTTCGACAGACACACAAATCCTCCATTTCTAATAATTTGGACTACTCACTGACCATCAAATAAGAATTCTCATCTTATACATTCCCATCTCACACATTTGATCACAATCCTGTTGACTTGAATGCTTTTTTTTTTTTTTTTTTGCCTAATCAAATGTTGTCAGTCCTTCAGTGATGGAGTCATATCCATCTACTGACCTAAAGGGTTTCTTATCAGCCCTAAGGGAGGTATTTTCTCCCTTCTCTGAAGTCTTGTGGCATTTCACAGTTGTATTAAGCAGACAGAGAATTATTTATAGAGTGACAACAGAATGAAAGGTGGCATGGTTGATTTGAAAATATATACTTCTTGAACAGAAAGAGCTCAAAATGTGAGAGGATGATAAATATGAAAAATTTAATTAGAAAATTAAAGATATATTAGTAACATTTTTGAGCATGTGCTATGCAACAGACCATACACTGTTTTCCCTGAATTTGCACATTTATATCTATAAGTAGGCGCTATTTTTATCCTCTATTTACAGATGAGGAATATGAGGCTTAGAGATGTTATAGGACTTAGACAAGGTCATCCAGCTAATAACAAGAGAGGTGGGATTTGAATAACCCACATTCTTATCCCTTAGGCTATAGTGCACTTAAGATGTGTTCTCAAGGAGGAAGAAAGGGAGACTGGGGGAAATGACCCATTGAAAGACTAATAGAAAGATGAATTCAGAGAAGCAGAGGAGGGAAAGAATTAACAATGGAGAAATAAAAAGATGGAGTGACACATGGGCCAATAAAATGGAGCTTAGGATTCTGGAGCTGGTTCTGTCAACATTTGTCTTCCAGGGTCCTCCTTTTAGAAGCAGATCTGTTGTAGATTCTTCAATGGCTCAAATTCAGTCAGATATTTAGTTTTCAGCTTTAAAGTTGTAGATATGCCATCTTACTGGTTTGTCAATAGTTGAGTAGACTTTAAGGACTAACTTATACCCACCAAATATCTAAGAGATCTATAGATAATCCAGATAACAATATATTTGTGTACAATGACACTATTTTACAATACATTCAACTCATAGCTGTCATCACAGAACACTCATAATGGATATGTCCTACCATTGATTTCTCATTACATTTAGAATAAAAACCCAAATCCTTGTGTTGGTCTCAAAGGCCTACATGGGCTAACCCCTGCTGAGCTTTCCAGGCTTGTCTTGTGCTCGTCTCTCCCTTGCTCTTTACATTCTAGCTATAACCATCTTCTTCCAGTTCTTTGAAGAAGCCAAGCCCTTTTTCTCCTCAGGGCCGAACCTGTATACTATTCCCTCTAGCTGGAATACTCTTATCCTGCATTTTTCACTTAATTATATGAGGATCAGAAATTAAATACCTTAGTTTCTTTTACTGATTTTAGTTAAAGAAATGTAATTTTTACAATTATATTTAATGAAAAGCCTTGAGGGGAGATAATCTTATTAGCATAAGCACCTTGAGAATTAATTCAAAGTGTCATGATGACTGTACAAGTCTCAGGAAGATAACAAAAAGAAGTCAGAGGACATTTACATTCCAGTGACCCTGTAAAAAGTCACTGTTGGAAGGTAGCCAATAGGGGCATAAATTTTTAAAAATAAAGATACGTGCTGTGTCTCTTGTTAATGGGACAAGATCTTCAGAGAGATGTTTTATGACAAGGATTGTAAATACAAAATGTCTAGTGTAACCACTTCTGCTCATTAAACTGTTATAGAAACTTATAGTTCACTAAAGTGACAAAATGTTTTTGTAATAAGAAACAGAATGGGCTCGCTTAAGCAATAAATGAACTTACCAGCCCTAAAGTTCAACCTACAGCTGTAGAAGAATTGGCATCACCTCAGACAAACCTGACCCAAATCCAGTGAAAAGCTTGGGCACTGCCACGCCACCCCCCCCCCCCCCCCCAATGATTCTCATCAGTCAGGGCTCAGTTTTAAGATCACTTTCTCTGAGAGGCTTGCTCTGGGCACTGTATTTAAAGCAGCACTGGTCAAATTTAGAAAATCACTTGGTCAAACCACAGAGGCCCAGGCCCTCCCTACTTTAATAAATCAGGGCCTCTGTATTCCGTATTAGCTCTCCAGGTCATTCTCATACTCACCAAAGTTTGAGAACTGATTCAGATGTGTATCCCTCCTTTCATACCTTTGTTCCCTATTAGAGCCTCCCATTTGTTTCCTTTAGCTCTATCACAATATCTATTTACACGCGGTTGGTCTTCTGGGTCTCCTGCTAGACGATAAGCACCATGTGGGCAGGGACCGTGTCCTTCTTGTCAGTAACTCTATCTCCAGTGCTCAACCCAGTGTGGGGCACAAAGCTGGCACTCAAAACAATAGATGACTTGGTATGCACAGGATGAATAAAAAAATTTTTCAATGTGGATTTTATCCATAGTTAGTGCAGCCAAGACTTGCTTTATAGAAGTGAGTTACAAACTTTTTATTTTCCACCAGCATCTTTTTAGGGATGCTACTAAGTACAGATAAAATCAGAGTACAGTCAGCTGCTGTGATTTAATCAGGTTTGAGTGTTCCAGAGTTCTTCCCACATGGCCTCCCTTGGACCCCCGGAGGCAGTATAGGCCCTTGCTTCACAGTGGCTGGTCGCTGCGCCAGCAGCATCAGTGGATGGTACAAAAGGAACGGTGGGTAAAATTGCCGACACCTTAGCACAGATCAAAGCAGTAGAACCAAAAGTCATTTTATTCTTCACTAGCACATTCAGGCAGTGTTCTTAAAAGCCAGATTCACTTATGAATATCCTTGATGAAGCGGTAAATATCATTAATATTAAATTTCAACCCTTGAATACACATCTCTTTAATATTCTGTGTAATGACATGAGACATAAGCATTACAAAATATTGTAATTGTCTTGAAGAAAAGCACCTGTGCAATTCCTTGTGTTGTGTGTTGAACTAGCTGCCTTTTGCATGGTACACCAGTTTTAATTAGGAAAAAAACAACAACTGACAAACTATGGTCATTAGGTCTTGGTATTTGGCAGATATCTTGAAAATGAACGAGGTAAACCTGTCACTTCAAGGAGATGAACTGACAGTATTTATTGCCAAAGATAAAATTTGAGCTTCCAAGAGAAAATTAGATTTGTGTAAAACTTGTATCTGCTTTGCAATACTTTAAGATTTTTCTAATGAGAGAGGTGGTTATCTTAGTCCATTTGGGCTGCTGTAACAAACTACTACACGCTGGGTAGCTTATAAACAGCAGGTATTTACTTCTCACAATCCTGGAGGTTGGGAAGTACAGGATGAAGGTGCTGGCAGATTCAATGTCTCGTGAGGGCCCACTTCCCAATTCCTAAACAGCTGACTTCTAGCTGTGCCCTAATGGTAGAAAGGGCTAGGGAGCTCTGTGGGGTCTCTTTTTATAAGACACTAATTCCATTCATGAATGGAGAACCCTCATGGCTTAAACACCTCCCAAAGGCCCCACCTCTCAATACCATAATCTTTGGGGGTTAGGATTTCAATATATGAAATTTGGGGGGACACATTCAGACCATACCAGTGGTGATATTAACAAATGTGATTTTTAAAATTTTATGTAATGTAATATGCCATCATTTGGGAAGATCTGCATAATTCAGTGAACTAATATTTTCCAAATGACCAATGTGGAATCACACATGGATAAAAAATTATTCAAAGTGCAGGACAGGCATGAGGCTTAATGTAACAATGTAGAAAAAAGTTCATTGATGTGGTTTCAGACTCCAAATTGCAATTCATCTTCAAGGAGTTACCACTTGAGGAGTTTCAGTGTAACATCTAAGAATATCCATGATTGTTTCAAAATGCTATTAAAATAGCCCTCCCTTTCCAACTACTTATCTGTGTGAGGCTGGATGTTCTTCCTATACTTCAAACCAACATAGCACCACAGATGGAATGCAGAAGTAGATACGAGAATTCAGCTGTCTTCTATTAAGGTGGGCACCAAAGACATGTCAGCAGTATAACACAGTGTCAGCCATTTTATTCATTAACTTTGTTTTGGAAAACAGAGTTACTTTTTATAAAAATATTTATGTTAACCTGTAATGGGTTTACTATTGTTATTTTTAAATGAATCGATAAATAATTATTTCTAAAATTTCTGTCTTAATTTCTACTGTGTATATGAGTACATATATCCCACATAAACAAAAGCTCTTTGAGATCTTTGTAATTTATGAGAGTGTAAAGAGGTCCTAGACCAAAATGTTCAAGAACTACTGCCTTAACGGTTTTAAAACTTCTTTCTTTGAGGAGTTCTAGCCTCAGAGATAGATAAATCCTGATGAGTTCTTTCTAATCCCTTTCTCCTTTTATCAGCTAGACCCCAAGTCCAACAATTGCCAAATGTCTCTAGTTTAGTTCACATAAATGTACATTCCCATCATGTTTTCCTAAGCAAAGAGTTCAGTCACTTTGGTTAGATTTTTGAACTTGTTGGCATCAATGATTTGACTTGGCAAAGAGCCAGGTCGCTCACCTGGGTAACATATTCACAAACCAGTTCCTAGAGACATAGCTCAACTGAAGCCTCATCTGGGTTCTGCCAACTTAAGAAGGCAAGCTCATTCCTTGCATTTTTTCTTTTTGGACACCAACTATTCTACTCAATATATTTCTGATGGTGGAATATAATTTTGTTATGAAGGGCCAAAGAAAAAAATAAAGTACTAGAAATAATAGATCAAATAAAAAGAGGCTAGTATTTATTTAGCACTTGCTCTAAGCCAAATACTCTTATATATGTTACTTCATTTAATCCTCCCAACATACTATGAGGTGGGCATTGTTATTCCCATTTTACAGATAAGGAGAGCAGGGAGATAGTTGTTATATAGCAGAGGAGATATGAAATCAAGGCCTCAGTAGCTCCAAAGACAGATTAATAGAGGATCTGGGTTGTGTCAAATGCTTTATGGATGTGGGGATAAAAATACTTCAACTAAGTCTTTAGAATTGCCTCAGACCAATGATCCTCAAAGTGTGGTCCCTGGACCAGCAGCATCAGCATTTCTGGGAACTTGTTAAAAACACAGATTCTCAGGCCACAATCCAGACCTGCTGAATAAGAAGCTTTGGGGGATGTCAAGAAACAAACACAAAGGGCAGGCCAACTAAACTAAGTCTATCAAGATACTAAAATATTACAGAAATAAACCAGAAATATTGTCAGTTAACTCAGCTCTACTCTTCTGTGGGGAAAAGGAATTGGTCTCCTATTCCATACAGCTAATAAATTCCTTATTAGGAATTTGTACATGTGGCAGGAAAATAATATTTGCCATGTATAATGTTCTGCTTCCTTCTAAGAAAGACTGATCCTGGTAACCAGAGAAGTTTTTGCTTGCTAAGCACAAGCTCTGAACCATTTTCTAATGGCTTCTTAACTCCCTACTCCTCCCTTGATGCCCTGAAGGATGAGCAGTACAGTACAGACCTCTAAAAACCCTTATTTGGGGATTGTCTTAGATCAGATTCCCTACAAGCAGAGCCTGAGATGGGGACTCTTGTGCAAGTAACCTATTGAGAAAGCATTCTCGGGAGAAGGGGCACAGGTTAAGCAGCAGGGGAAGCTAATCAAAG
The DNA here is from genome assembly GCF_004348235.1 of Phoca vitulina. Lineage (NCBI taxonomy): Eukaryota > Metazoa > Chordata > Mammalia > Carnivora > Phocidae > Phoca > Phoca vitulina. The sequence continues at coordinate 11,736,938 of NW_022589738.1, read as the reverse complement.
ATGTGTTCTTAAACAGATACTCGCTTCAGCCTGATCCCGTGGGGAGCTCTGGAGCATGAATTTTACCACAGTTGGTCCTATCTGGAGGGAAGGGAGCCGAGTCTTTGTACACCCCTCTCTCAGTCACTCACTGACTGTGCGCTGCTGGTGGTGGGATGACGGTGAGAGTCTAATCTCCTGGGCTAAGTGCTTCCTGGTAGCTGAGGGTAGCACTTCAGGGCAGCTGTGAGCTATTAGCAGACAACCCTGATGGCAGTTGGGGGATGGGCAAACCTAGATAAAAGGGATCTGGATGGGGCACCAACAGTATTTACTACATCAGTATCTTTTGGATCTCCGCTCATATCCCTGGGGATCTATATCCATGCCTGCCTCGGGGATGAACTCTCCTCTCTATCCCTTGGCCTCACAGAACCATAGTCTTGGACCAGCCAGCTTTCTGTTCTCCACTCAGCCTATAAGGTAAATCAGGTCAAGTGGCTACATTTGTAGGATCCCAGCTAGTTTGCAGAGGGTGTTGAATATATGCATTATCCCTTATTTTCTGCATCCTTTCACAACTTTCATATCAGTATATGGGGTTCCCAGTTGTAGGAGTCTGATCATTGTGACTGAACTGGTTTTCCATTCTTTGATATAACCCTTTATATTTATCAAAAGACATCAATCCTACAAAATTGCTGAGTGGTGCCATGTCTCAGAATGTGCCTCAACCACCTCCATAATCTAGATGTTGATGAGAGATTCCAAAACAGAAAGGTGCCCCCCCAAAATATATTCTGGATATACCTTCTCTGTATGTATTCTTTGTTCATTTTTATCACATGAGGAGACTTGCCTTGAAACTTTGGCATTGGACCAAGGGGTCCCTGCCATTTTAACTGAGGTTCTAGGGTCACTTGCTTGTGTAGGAGGTCTAACGTGGCATTGCCATGCTAAACTGTGCAGATATGCCTGGGGATTTTACTACAGTCAGATCATTAATGCAATAGCCATTAGAAATATCTGACAGTGAATGACTTTTCTAAAGTTCCTAGAAACTTATAATTGGGAAAAAAACTGTTAATTCTTCCCCAACACTGAAATCATTGCAGTGTAATTACCTGATGTTTTACTTCCAATATTGCAATGAAGAAAGCCTGGAAGAAAGGAACCCTTTGGCTAATTATATTAAGTGGATAGGATCTGTTATGTACACCAGAGACCCAAGGGTCATTGCTAGAGTTTTTGTTAATCTTTGTTGATGAAGTAGATACATAGGAAGGGTGATGAGGGAGGAAAGCATAAAATGAAACAGGAGATTAAAAATAGCTTTGGAAAAATTAAGGCTAAATCTTCCTTCCCTGTTTTCTTTATTCCTAATATTATAAATAATGTCTTCTTAAGATGAAAAGTTAAAGCAAATAAATTCCTAGGGTTTTGGGTTGAGAAAGATATTAAATTGTGTGTATGCAAAAAAGAAAACTTTGAGGATTTTTGAGGTAAAGTGACTACATTATGACAAGAAAATGACTAGAAGTTCTTTCTGATTGAGTGAAGAAAAGTATACCTTCCATTTGGTTCAGAGAGTAAGCAGTAAAGAGAGATGTTTTTAATTGCGTTCTGTTTTTGGTAGTTTTTAAGTGCCATGCCATGGGCAACCATTTAGAAAGTGGAAGGATATTCAGGACTATGTCCTTTGTATGTAGGTAATTTGAGGGAGAGCCTCCACAGTCTACATGGCACCTTCTGGTTCAATCATTCTATAGTCTCTACTGAAAGAAGATAGTCTTTTAAACTGCATTATTTCTTTCTTAAGTGGTCCCAAGAAATTATCATAGACAAGAAAGTCAACTTCGATATTTACTAGAAAAACTGATTTTTCTCTTGTAACATTATCAGCCTTTTCCCCCCCTAAAAATATGTTTTATTGCATGTTCATTGCAAATCTGTTTTGTAATTCATCTCTTACTCATTTAAGTCATAGGTATCTGCTAAAGAATATCTGTCAACCAGCCTGGAAACATTCTTCTAATAGTAGAGGTGAAACGTAAAGATGGTTACTTTTTTTGTCCTCTGCAAAATACATTATTTTCTTAAAGTTCCACTTATGTTATTTAATATTTTAACTAAAAATGTTTAATTTGTATCATAATAATTCAACAGTACAAATTTTGGTCACCCACAAAAGCATGTAGCTTTAATTACATTATAATAATCCAGTGATGCAAATTTTTATTATCCTGAACAAAAATTGTAGAGAAAGAATGGACTAAAATATGGCAAGCAGTAGATTTATAGACACATTCAGCGTGTGGTGTGAGTAGATGCACAATAAGCACAAACATGAAAAAATTAAATCGCTCCTGCTGGAGAATTTGAACCTATGAAAATGTCACTCTGTAATGGATCTTATGTTCCCAGCTAGGTTTCCATGGTTTTGCCACTTGTTCACAAAGGCTTCTTTAGGCTTTTGACATTAAGTGTTCATTACGGAGAAGAGATGTGTGCTCTTGAAAAATCCTCCTTCCCACATATGACTGGAAAAAAACTTGAGTTTGGGCATGGTTATAGCTGTTTTCTGAGAATTTCATCATTTGCCTCCATAAGTGAATAGTCTGTGCACCTCATTTGCCTGAAAACTGTACTACATCAGCAAGATGGATCATTTGGCTCCCTTGTTGGTCCTGGGGGATATGAACACAGCCCACAGATCTACCAGCAGCCGACTGCTGGTAAATGTTTACTTATAAATTAGCACGGGTGATAATTTATTAAGGTAATAAGCATAGATTACATTTAATGGCTTAGACATTATGCATTATGAACACAGTATTTTATGTTTAGTTGAAGCAAATGTATATGATGATTAATATGATCCCCAAATGTAACTCAGAAATTGTGCATTAGAGAGTTTAAACCAAGTCAAGCCATGTATTGTAGTACATCTGCACTTCAATTAAGGTGTTCAGGAAGGTTCCGCAATGGCAAAGCAATATCATTTCATTCACCTATACTGTGTATCAGGAGTTGTTTCTTAGATTCTCTTCTTCCTCCATAAATGGACTCATTCAGTTACTGAAGAACATTGTTTCTCTCTTGACAAACATCGCTGCATCAAAACTTTGGTTTCTGAAGCTGAGGTGAATAATCTGTCAGCAGGGACACCATGACAGCCTGGGATGACACAACCAAGACAGAGAAAGAAAGAGAGAAAGAGAGAAAGAGAAAGAGAGAAAGAAAGAAAGAAAGAAATGGGTAAACATTAGCAAGAGTCTGCTTAGGGACTTAAGGAAGAGGAACTGGATTGCCACTTTGAAGGCCTGTCATTAAAATGTGTTTTCCCAAGGAAATGACAAGGGGACAGTTCTGAATTAATATTTATTTTTATTTGGATAGAGGAAGGTCAGGAGGGATCAGGCTGACCCGAATAAATGCAGAAACCCGATGTTTACTTAGGCCTCATTCCAGGACTAGCGGGTGAGAGAGGTGAAATGAGATACCATGGTGGTAGCCATGACTGGATTTTCCAGTCATAAGTGAAACCTAGGTATTGGCTGGTTTTGGAGAAATATAATCCCTCTCATCCTGATGTTATGCTGTGGTTTGGTCACTTGTAACCTAGAGAAGTTTAGAATCAATCAGATGTAGAGTAAGAAAAGTAGATCGTTTGGGCTAGTGAACAATGTCTATCTGAATCTGGGTCCTCATGAAGGAATATTTATAACCAAGAATATAGCTTCCCATTAGGCTGTCACCCACAAATGGTAATTTGCACTGTTACTCTTCCCAACTTCCACAATAATGACAATTGTAATAATATCAGAAACCACCACAACCAATGCTTACTGAATGCTTACTATGTACCAGACTAAGTGCCTTATCATATGTTGGTCACTTAAGCAATATTTGCCAGGCACTGTGCTAGGTGCTGCTAGGTAAGTTAGAGAGAAATGTCTATACATTATCTCATTTAATGCAATAAGCTTCTAAGGTAACTTCTGTTATTATCATTTATAGATGGGAAAATCCTGGAAACAACAGATAGTGCACAACTGGGTTTGGACTCAGGTTTCTCTGACTTCACCCTTAGGAGGTGGTTTTACTGCCTTACAGGTACTTACTGTCTCCTTTTGACCATATTGTATATGTGTCCCTAGCCTATATCAGAAATGCAGGTCTTATATTTCATAGGTATTCAATGAATGTATTTATTGAACAGTTACCATGTGTTGGGCCCTGTACTGAGTGCTTTAATGTGCATCATACCACTTAATATCCTTCCCTACTTGTATGAATTGTTAAGAGAGAGAAAATCCAGAGGAGGAAGGTGTAGGTATTTTCCTGAGTGGTGATAGTAGGGGATAGATCTGCATCTGCCTGTCCGTAAGACCTGAACCACTATGCTCAGATGACTCTTACTTCATTTAATCCTCATAAACTTATGAAGTTGTTCCTATTTTTATCTCCATTATCATATGAATAAACTGGACTTATACTTGCTCAAGATCACACAGAGAGCCAGATTTTAACTTGATTTCCAAAGTCTGTGTTCTAGAACCAATATCCTATATCGCCATTGGGCTACAAAAATGTTTCGAGCACATATTTAGGGTGTCATGCGCCATCCCGGGTATAACGAAGAACAATATAGACAAGATCGATGCTCTTATGAAGGAGTTTTCATTATAGTAGGGGGACAGGAAACAAGAAAATATCAAGTAGTAATAAGTGTCATTAGAAAATAAAATAAAAAATGGAGGGGCACCTGGGTGCCTAAGTCGATTGGGTGTCTGCTTTTGGCTCAGGTCATGATCCTGGGGTCCTGGGATTGAGCCCTACGTCAGTCACCCTGCTCAGCAGGGGGTCTGCTTCTCCTTCTCTCTCTGACCTTCCCCGCCGCTCATGCTCTTGCTTGCTCGCTCTCTCTCTCTCTCTCTGTCTCTCTCAAATGAATAAATAAAAAATCTTTAAATAAAATAAAATTAAAAATGGGATAAAGGAGGCTGGAGAACCTCTTAAGAGTGGGTGGCCAGGGAAGCCCTTGTTAAAGGAATGACATTTGAAATCTGAATGACAAGAATAAACTAGGAAGGCCAAACTCAGGGATAAGAACATCTCCCAGGTAAAATATTTTAGCTTCTTTATGGGTTTCTAGGATCACATCTCAGGTTTTGTTTTATTTTTAATGGTCATTGCATGTGTCAAATTTATTTTCAAATGTTAAATCTTAGAAAGTCAACTTGGAGTAGAGTTGCCAGATTTGGTTAAATCAATAAATACAGACAGTTAAATTGGCATTTCAGAAAGCAACATTTTTTTTAAAAAACTATAAGTATGTTCCAAATATTGCATGGGACATACCTATACTAAAAAATTATTTGTTGTTTATCTAAAATTCCAGTTTAACTGGGTATCTTGTATTTGATCTGGCACCCCTCACTTGGAGAGAAATAAAGGACTAAAATACTGTGAATTAGATTTGCAGTGGTCTTGTATTATCTAAGGATCATCCTGATAGCAGTGCTTTGAAGTATCCGCTCTTTTGCAGGGTCCCTTTAGGTTACTTTAGGTTCACAGTAAAAATTGTAGGCAAAGGAAGAAAGGTACTTTACATTTTATGAGTCCTACAACCTTACTAATTATTGAAAAATGCAAAAGCAACCTTTGTGGGGAGGAGAGGGTATATTTAAAAAACAAAAAAAAAAGGGATCCAAAAGCCTGTGCTCTATGGAGAGAATGATATGATTACTAGAGTGTTCTGACAAGCATAGCTAGAATTCACCCAACATGGAGGCCTTGAAAAGCTCCTGTAAGTACTGAAAGAGTATGCATTTGCTTTAAAAATGTTATATGCTTTTAGAACAAGCCCCACCCAATTTAGTTATATACTTGCCATCAGTGTCAGTCATTATGGACATGTTAGAACTTGAGGCTAGATTATATTTTTCCTTTCTTTTTCCATCTGATTTTAAATGAAATTGTGTGTGGAAATCATTCTCTAGACAGTAGTCCTGTCCAGTAGAACATTGTGCAATTATTAAAATATTCTATGTCTCTGCTGTCAAATACAAATAATGTAGCCACCAGCCAAGTGTGGCTATTGAGCACTTAAAATGTGCTTAGCGTGTCTGAGGAATTCACTCGTACATTGTATTATATTTTAATTAGTTTAAATTTAAATAGAAATAGCCACACGTGCCTAGTAGCTATTGCATTGGATAGGGAAGTTCTAGAGGAAAACAGATACTGTGACTTTAGAACATCCCAGATAAATCTATCTCAGTAGTGTTGAGCCTAAACGCCATTCTAAATAAGCTACGTAAGAATCATTTCTTTGCACGTAAAATAGGAATTTAGACTAGACAATCTCTAGGGTCTCATCTCTCTTGAAAATGTCATATTCCTATGACTTGTACAGGCTGAGTGGGGACTGCATACTATTCATTTTTTTTTTCTAAATCTCCAGTGCCTGGCAGAGGGACTGGCACCCAGTAGATGCATAGTGTATGATTGCCAACATGAACTTCACTCAGTGGGACCTCAATCGTCTAGCTCAGAGGCATGAAGAGTGTAGCATGTGTGTCACCTCCTCTCTTCCAGAACATAGGACTTCAGTAGCCTGTTGGTGAGATTGAGGACCTATGAAAAAAATCATTTGCCATCGATATGGCTTGACCTGTTTATCTTATTTGTGAGGAAACCAGGACCAGAGAGGTAATACCTATCCAAGATGGCACAGCTGACTAGCATTAAGACTATATAAAGTATATAAAGTAAGCAGTATGTAAAGAATGCAGCTAGGGTACAGGTCTCCTCACTCGCAGGCAAGTATTCTATTTTAGATGCTCTACCTTCATTTTAACATGGCTATGCCTCTTGTTTGCTTTAAAGTATATTTTCCCCTAATAATAGTGGACACTTCAGGAAGGTGGGGTATGGAGAGATGGTGGTAGGGCTTAGACAGATGGAAAATAGGTGGGCATAAAATTTCACTTTGTGTATGTACGTGTGTATGTGTATCTATCTATCTATGTATGTATATATATATATGTGTGTGTGTATATGTATACACATATATATATATATATATATCCTTGTAAGCATATCAACAATGTGAATACATGATGTATTTAATTTTTTAAAGTAAACTCAAGGGACGCCTGGGTGGCTCAGTGGGTTAAGCCTCTGCCTTAGGCTCGGGTCATGATCCCAGGGTCCTGGGATCGAGTCCCACATCGGGTTCCTTGCTCAGCGGGGAGTCTGCTTCTCCCTCTGCCTGCCACTCCCCCTGCTTGTGCTCTCTCTCTGTCTCTCTCTCTGACAAGTAAATAAATAAAATCTTTAAAAAATAAAGTAAATTCAATTTAAAGATGTTGTTTAATAAGCTCTTCAAAAATTCGGAAGCGCAGAGCATCTCCATAAATGATATTTTGGCAACATTTCTTTTAATTTTTCCCCACTGGATTTCTACAAAGGTCGTATTTTAACAGATTTAGGTTGATTTATCTTTGTAACTTCAATTGTTTTCTGAGAAAGAATAGAGCTTGAGGAAAATTTTTTGCCATGCCTCTTCCTGAGGTATATGGTTGGAGAGCTCACATTCTCTTTTTTGTCATCTAGATCTTTGCTATTCAAAATGTGGTCTGCAGGACAGCAGCATCTGCATTATCTAGGTGCTTGTTAGAAATGCTGGCTCTTGGGCCCCATCTCGGGCCTACTGGGTCTGCACTTTAACAAGATCCCTAGGTGATTCAAATAGACATTTGAAGCTTTAGAAGCACTGGTCTAGATAACGTGGCAGTTGCCATTTTGACCAAAGCTAGTGTCCTGAGGTGGCAAGCTGGAAAGCACAGTAAAAAAAACCCATCCCTCTTATTAGGTATGACAAATTTAGGCCTGACACATAACTTTCCTTTGAAAAGGGAATCATGATTGGCTTTCAAGCAGCCATAGTGGAGCTCAAACCCCTGCTGGTCACTGTATTAGGTCAACAATGAAGATGATGTCAGTGATAATAATTGTAATAATATTTACAGTGTATTAGATACCATACTAAATGCTCTACATGTATTATTTTAATGCTCACAATAACCCTATCTATTCCCATTTAGATAAAATGTATTCCCATTAGATAAAAAAAAATTACCAGAGTCTTTTCCAGCTCGTTTTTCTGTACTCCAGAAGTTGCAAGCTATAAACTACATTTCCCAGAAGCTAAGGTGCAGACATGCCACTCAAATGTATCTACTCAAGTCTTAGAGCCATAAGTGAACAATGTGCAGTGGAAGCCACCCTCTGGGAGATTAGATCTTCTGGTCTATTTGCAGGTGGGGGTATCTGGTTCTGCTGGGGCAGCGATAATGGGGTATCTGGCATTTAGTTTCAGGGGTCTTAGGTACCAGGCTTTGGGTAGCTGTGTCAGTGGTGTTTGGCTACTAAAGAACCACAATGTTGTTGGGCGATTGTCCTGCCTATATTTCTGAATATGTGGTATCCAAGAATGATTTGCTGCACCGTCTTTCCCCAGAGATTCTGGGCACTGCTAAATGTCTTTTAATAAATTCCTATATTATCTTTTTATCTTTCCTTGAGTGGACTCTGTTTTCCAGTAAGACTCCAGCTGGTACAAAAATTGAGATCAGTTAAATCAACTAAAAATGAAAAAACAGTGGTACTAAATTATGGCACTTGAATATCAGTTTTCTAGAGAAGAAGGTGATGTTTGGAATATTGTAACACACAGATGTGAGGTTAGTATTTCCTAGAATAGCAGTGATGAAGGTGAAACTTATGTTAAGGGGACCAGTATTTTTTAAGATTTGTTGCAGTTCTCAAAATGTTCAATACCTAAAACAGATATATCTATAAGCCAAAGTCAAGTAGAGAACCAAAACAATGAGCTAGGTAAGTCATGAAAGGAAGAGAAGACAAAGGAAATACAATTTCTTTGAACACTCATTTTGTGCCAGGCACTGAATTAGGGACCTCTATAAACATTAACAATGGGATTGTAAGATAAGAATTACACAATATAATGGTTGGCAGGCAATGGTGGCTGGCGTTCAGGCTGATCAAGAGCAGTCAGAATTTTTATTAAAATAGATATATTTGGAGGCATCTGGGTGGCTCATTTGGTTGAGTACCCGACTCTTGATTTCAGCTCAGGTCATGATCTCAGGGTCATGAGATTGAGCCCAGTGTGAAACCTGCTTGGGATTTTCTCTCTCCCTCTCCCTCTGCCCCTCCCCCCTGCTCTCTCTCTCTCTAAAAAATAATAATAGAATAGATATATTTGGAAGGAGATCAATTTTACACCATTAAAAACATAATATAAATGCTAATAAGCAATAATAATCTATTATGAACTTTCTGGGAAAAAAATAGATGCCATATGAGCAAGTCATGTAGGTGGATAATCTCAGTTGCTTATTATTTACCAAAAGGTATGAATGACTAAGTTAGGGCCACACAGAGAACCCCTTCTTAGTCTCCATTCCCCATTTCTTGCTTACCATGATTGTCCACTTCCTGTTTTCAGCCTCTGGGAATACTAGTGATCGTGGAGAATAAAACACTTCATCATCCACTTCTTCTGGCTTTCTGGGCAAGCAGTGTAAAAATGTCCAGTCAGAGGCAGCAACTTTAGCAGTCTAAAGAAGAGATCGGATGAGACTGTGTTTTGACTAGCATATGCGGCTATCACATTTGTCTTCTTCAATATTTAAACACACATATGGTGTGGAGTCAGAGACCAAATGCAAAGGGAGAGATGAGGCAGAGTGGTGGTTTAAATTCAAGGCACCAAAGGGAAACGTAAATGGTACTTTCAACTTATGGAATTTTATAGCCATTTTTTTTGATTTGGGAGATCATTACTCCAAATTAAACCACTAACTCAGTTTTCTGGTTCTCTGTCTAGAGGGATTGTGGACATTTCAGTAAAGAGTTCTATCGGTACAATATGTGGCTGATAGCAAAAGTCACCCATTATGCCCCAATATATTTTAAAAGTCACTTTTATGGGATTATGTTATATTTTGAGCTTATCTCCAAGTTACGGTTTTTAGCGGTTGAAGCACACTTCATCACTAATTAAAACACTTTTGAAAGAGAGCGTGCTGAGATAGGAGTGCATTAAACAGGATTATGGGCACTATGCACCAGAGGTTTCCTTCTTAATGCAAAAGTCCTAACAGTTTTAATTTTCTCCAGCCATTAAGTCCTAAAAGCTACATTTTTCCATCCATTTCCATTGTTCACTTACAGATTCAAAACTGCATTCCCTCATAATTTCTTACCTCAAAATTACTGCCTTTGTACTAAAATTTTGTTTTACTTCCCATACTTGTTCGAGGTTCAGAACCTTCTAAATTTCTAAAATAATGGCAAAGTAACATGGGAAAGGAATAACATTTGAGTCAGTCATACATCAGTGAGATGAATGTCCTTCAAGCCTGCAGTCCCAGCACCACAAAAATGCATAAGGTTGGTCAAGGCAAGTACGAGATAAACCACAAGGAGTTTAGAATTTCTCCATGAACGTATTTGCCACATATATGACAAGGGATTAGCCATAATGTATAAATAATTCCTATAACCAATAATGGCAAAAAAAATAGAAAATGGGCAAAGGATAGGATAGCATTTTATAGAAAAACAGATGGAAATGGCCAGTAAACATGAAAAGATGTTTAGCTTCACTAGTAATCAAGGAAATGCAAAATTTAAAAAGCATGAGATACAGATTTTAAAAATTAAAAATGTAAATAAGAATAGAAAGAGTGTGGAGAGTATAAACTATAGTTTAATAGTATAAATTATCAATTCTTTTTGGATGGCTATTTAGCAGCATTTATCTATTTTAAAAAGTATATACCACTTTACCCAGAAATTATTTTTCCAGAGATCTATTCTCCAATAATACTTGCACAAAGAAATATGTATAAGGATCTTCATTGCAGCATTGTTTGTAATTGGGATCATTGGAAATAGCCTAATTTATCAACATAAAACACAGTCCACCCAGACTTTGGAATTTTATGCAACCATTTAAAGGAATGAAAAATATCTAAATAAATGGACAAGAAAATCTAAGATTTGTTAAGTGGGAAATGTAAGTCAGAATAATATGTCTAATATGCCATTTATGAGCAATCAATAGTTGTGTGTGTGTATGTGAAGGCATATATAAATACACGGAAAAGGTCTGCAAAGAGATGCATCAAATTGTTGAACAGTGGCTCCCTCTGGGAATAGTCACTGTTGAAGGGATGAAGGAAAGACACTTTCACTTTTTATTTTCCAAACTTCATTCTATTGACATGGATAAATAAGGAGCTTGTATTTATATATTGCTTTATCAATGAAATATCTATTGTGTTTGCTCAGTCCCTTTCTCCACCAAAACAGACTAGCTGCTCTGCTGATAAAATCCCAATGTACACTTGCCTGGTAGAGTATTCCTCCAGAAGAGCCGTTCTCCAAGTGTGACCCGGGAGCAGCAGCATTGCAGTTCTTGGGTCCCACCTCTGACCTATTAATTCTGAACCCCAGGGGAGTGGGGTCCTGCCGGCTGTGTATTAACAGCTCCAGGCAATCCGGAGGCAGGCTCAACACTGAGAAGCATTGCTTCGGATCTTAATGAAAGGCATCAGAGTAGATGGGATTCCCCTGGGAATGAATGCCCTGGAAGCAGTAAGCAAAGCTAAACCGGACTTGAGAGTCCCTAACAACTAGAGGCAAGGACTAGCCTGAAGAACATAATTATGCAGCTTTTCTTAGAGGAGAAATCAGAAGAAACTGCATGCAACAAAAGTAGCAGTGTCTCTAGATACACACAGAGCAAAGCACTCCAATGCCTCCATGCCTCCATTGCTGTGAGAGGGAAAAGCTTGCTTCTCCCTTCCGCCCGGGTTGCAAATTCCTGCATCCAGGACAAAAGTGTCTTTCCAAAGGACATAGCTAAGCTTCAGGAGGAGAGAAATCCCTGGAGGATGCAGTCAGCGAGTCCTTTATAGGGAAGGAAAGGACAGTCAGCTGTCTCCAAAGTGAACGAGTGATTAGATGGTTCGGCCCTGTATGAATGGAATTAATGAACCTTCAGAGAGGCATCAATTTGTACCTTCATTGTAACCTGGTAACCTTGGAAAGCCTGGAGCCGCTTTTTCTTCTCCTCTTCTTGTCCCATGCTTATCCACGTGTCTGTAATTAATACATTGCCTCCACGAGCCGCTTCCAGTGGATCATTCGTCAGCGACAGCTTGGTGCCGTTCTAGCATACACAAGCATGCCAGTTAAACCACTTCATGGGACAGAGAAAGGCCATTCTAAGTTTACATAAAAGGAGCATACCTCCTTGGCATATTGCTCTGCCAACTTGGTCACACTGGGATCTGGCTCATAACCCTGCAGAGGGAAGAATTCAACTATTATTTAGGCAATTGTTTTGTATTAGGCTGTCTTATATATGCATTATTTTACTCTCAACAGTATTCTCGCTGTCCTTCAAGTTGTAGCTCAGCCGCCTTCAGTAGAATACGATATTTACATCTAGAATTCCAAACCTTCATAGTGCTTTTGGGAATTTAACAAGGTAACCAGCTGCCCCATCTTTCTCTTATTATCCTTGACTTCTTTAATTAGCAAGATAAACAGGGCGTGGTGCTTTCCAGCTCTCCGTAGTGCCTCTTCTCCTTCCTCTAATAGCGTAAAAGGATTGTATACATAATTCTACAAGCTGATGCAGTTTTGTCTCCATCTTTCCACGAGCTGTGTGGGTTTTTTGTTTTGTTTTGTTTTTGTTTTTAAGATTTATTTATTTTTTTTGTAACTTGTTTCTCTTTTTATTTTTTTATTAACATATAATGTATTATTTGTTTCAGGGGTACCCATCTGTGATTCATCAGTCTTACACAATTCACCGCGCTCACCGTAGCACATACCCTTCCCAATGTCCATCACCCTGCCACCCGATCCCTCCCACCCCCCTCCACTCCAGCAACCCTCAGATTGTTTCCTGAAATTAAGAGTCTGTTAGTTTTTTTTAATGCTTTTTTGTCTGGAATGCTTTGCTCCACTCACTTCCTGTGGATAATGCTTTCAGGTCTCAGCTCAAATGTCTCCTTCTCAGAAGAACCTTCCCCAAGCACCCCAGCTAAATACTCACAGGCCACGTGGCAGCATTCTGAGTGCAGGGCGCGTGCTTTGAAATGGCATTTACACCACAAGTACGCTGGTTTTGCTCAAATATATTTGTTTGGGATGGTTTGGTGAGAGCGGGGTCGGGGCTTGGGTGAAGCACGCCAGGTGCCTGGGACACAGGGTTTAAGCAGGCCTGTCAGAGTCTTTGCGAGCACAAGAGGAGCCTTGCTTGCTTGGCCTAGTCTCAACTCTAGGTGAGGGGACGTTAGGGGGCACTAAAGCCCCCCCTGAGCTATTCCAGACCCCCCGGTAGCCCCGCTGCCTCCCTCCCCACCCTCCAACCTGTTCTGTACACAGCAGCGAGGATTGTTTTCTCTGAAGCCTGCAATGTTTACCACTTGTTCCTTAAGTCGAAGCTGATTAAGAGTCTCTCCCCCTGCCAACATTCCCTGTTTCTGTCTCTTTTAATTCTTCTCAACATCTTGCTGCAGGAAAGCCAATCTTATTGTTAGCGCCGTACATGTCTTGCCCTTTTCTGCCATCTCAGCCTTTCACCCTTGAACACCTCCCCCTGTCCCCTCCTGGGTGGCTTTGTTGGAACATGTCAGCTCTTCTTTTGTCAAACCTCTAGCCCAGCCTCACCTCTGGACCCTCCATATGGAGGTCTTGTCAGTCTAAACACCACAGTTATTCTCACCTTCCTCTATCCTTCTCATTTTCTTGAATTCTTAGCATTTATTATAAGTCGGGTTTTATAAATGCTCAGTGGAGCATTGTGGTGCACCCTGTGATATGCCATTCATATCCCCCCCTTCGTGAATAAAGGACTTATTCCCCCAGCTGCTGGGCGTGCTGCCAGAAGATGGCTTTCAGCCGCCAACCCTCTTTGGGCACTGCCTCAGCTGCAGAGAGCTGACTCATCCAAGGTCGCATCCCCTTCTGGGGCGGCCTACATTCAATGACTGATTGACAGGAGGGGATGGAAACTTGACTCCCTCCTCCCAACTTGGAACACCTCTAAATGGCCATCTCGGATCTAGAAGTCTCTGCAAGGTCAGATGAGGCTGTTGTTGGGCCTGCACTACGGCTTGGCTTCTTCCTCTGCCCACTCCTGCTTCCTTCCCTTCCCTTCCACAGATGTTGATCTCAAGGGCATGCCCTAATAAACATCCTGCACACCAAACTCTGTCTCAGAGTCTACTCCCAGGAACCTCATCCTGCCACAGGTATGTTCAGGTTCATTCATTTGAAACTGTGTCTATTTGCACACGACTGTCTACTGTAGTTCCTTCTCTCATTACAAAATTCTCAAAAGAAACTATGCATGACGCTGATGATGATGGCTGCAGACATTTTAGCACCCTCAAATAGCCATAAGTTCTGGAGCTTTTTTATCGGGATTTGGAGAAGGTAATTAATAAAGCTTTGCTAATTTAGTAACTAATGTTGTGACCATTCATACTAGTAAACATAAATGAAGAGACTTGGCCATTACCCCGTGTGCCTCCTGCCCTGAAAATTTAGCCTTCCCTCTAGAGAGCAGGTTTTATACTCCCTACATATAATCATTCTTACAGAAGGAATCAATAAGTACTTCGAGAACCAACAGAGAGGTTTGGAAATTAGAAAATCACCCAACCTTGCATGCACTGGGCCATGACTGAGAATACAAAGAGAAATTCTTTACTCACAGCTCAGCTTTCAATACTAAATCACTCATTGGCTTTTACATAAATCTTAAAACCAGAGGAAGAAGGTGATTAACAAACCCAGTTCAGTCTAAATATTCACTTAGAACAATGTTAAAATCATTACCATCAATAGTTTATGGAGCAATTTTACAGTCAAGGACAAAATTATGTTTTCTTGAACATGTAAGTTATTCTCAGTTGAAGAATGGGGAAATAGATTAATTATGGCCTTGGAAACTTCAGGGCTTCTTAAATTTACAATAAATCTCCTGGCTTTATCTTGAAAGAAAATAGGCCTACTTACAAATTAACTGAACAACTTCTGCACTATCAGACTTTCCCAAAGACTTTTTCAAACTTTTACTCCCACTAAGATTTAACAAAGTTTCAGCGCTCTCTGTCATTTAAATGAGTTTCTGCATAAGAACAATACTGAACCTACTTTGTAAGACTCAAATTTTTCCCTTTGGTGTTAATAAAACATCTCTGACACACCATAAAATGTTTAAATCCTATATTTTTCCAACAGAATAAAGCCTCTCCAGAAACATCTTCTAGCAGGGAACAGTTATTGTTAAGATATGTTTTCACTGTAAAAACCAAATGCAATCATAGTTTGCATTAATACAGAGCCTTTCTTCAAACTGGATTTGTAGTGACAGTGTGCTAACTTTTCCCATAAAGTGAAGAAGAACCGCCTTAAGCACATGTCGGATCTGACCCTTCATTTCCGTTTATACTGAATGAAAGAGAATTATCTGCTGTAAGAGTTTTCTCTCTGAGTCCCCACAGTTTACTATAATAGGGTGGTTTCTAATACATGCTATGGTCCGTGCCCGCCATTCCTTCTATGGCAAGTGTATTAGGTAGAATAGTATCCTCCCAAAATTCATTCTCAGCCAGAACCTCAGAATGTAACCTTACTTAGGAGGGTCTTCACAGATGTAATGAGTTAAGATGAGGTTGTGCTGGATTAGGGTGGGCCTACATTAACATGACTGATGTCCTCCTGTGAAGAGGGGCATTTGTATAAAGAAACACAGGCATAAAGGCAAGAACATGGAGGCAGAGACTGGAGGGATGCAGCCACAAGCCCAGGAAGCCTGGGGCTGTGGAGACAGACAAGGAGGATCCTCTCCTAGAGGCTTCAGAGAGAGCGTGGGCCCTGCCACCATCTTGATTTTGGACTTCTAGTCTCCAGAACTGTAAACAATAAATTTCTGTTGTTCAAAGCCACCCAGTTTGTGGTACTTTGTTATGGCAGCCCTTGCAAACTGAGGCAGCAGGGCGCATTGACTCAAACTGGTTCAGCAAGAGCACTAGGGAAAAGTATTTTGTTTCCTTTTTCTTTGGCAGGAGGCAGCGGACAATGCCGGTGCTCTACCCAGGTGCCATCCTAGGACTCCTTTTTATAGCTTTTGCTCCCTCTCCCCTTTTCAATGGGCTTTTAACAGCACTTGCAGCTCTTCCTCAGAAGACAGCCCTCTGGCTACCCAGCTGCTTTTCCTACCAAAAGTGCCAGGGGATTTACCACCCTACCTCCCCTTGCTGCCCTTGACCAATGACTGGTTCAAAGGATGAAAGCCCACCTTCGGGGGCACGTGGGTGGCTCAGTTGGCTAAGCATCTGATTCTTGATTTTGGCTCAGGTCATGATCTCAGGATCCTGAGATCGAGCCCTGCATCGGCTGTCAGTGTGGAGCCCGCTTGGGATTCTCTCTCAGCCCCTCCCCTCGCTCGTGTTCTCTCTCTCTCTCTATCTTTTTAATAAATAAAATCTTTAAGAAAAAAAAAAAAGAAAGCCCACCCTCCTTGCCTCAGGTTGAGACAACTCTGGGGCATAAGTTATGCTCCTGAGCTCACCTGTGGGATCAGGCTGAAGCTTCCTTCTGTAGGATGGTGCCTGACGTGGCACAAGCGTGACCAAATCATGCCGGTTTGCCTGGGAGTCTCCCGGTTTTAGCACCGATTGTCCGATGTTCCTGGAAATCCCTCCATCTTAGGCAAACCGGGATGGTTGGTGACTATAAATGGCCCTCTTGCTTAGATTCTTCCCTTTCTCTGTTCTTCTCCTATTCTCCTACAGGTTTTCCTTAGGAGTACTTCTTTAATAAATCACCTGTACACAAATCCTCATCAAATCCCTTGTGGGGAACCCAGCCGAAGACACTGATGCAGGAAGGGGTGAAAAGCACATGAAAGCCTTGGGGATTTGGGTATTTCCTACTAGAGAAGTTCAGCCATTAACCCACATTGTGTAATTCATGTTCCTGGTGATTGGCAAATAAACATCTCAAACTCAAGAAGCAGAAGCAGGGAGTGATTTTTAGGCCTGACATATTTGCCTCTGGATGTCTTAGCTTATCAGAGTGAACCCTCACACTCACTACTGAGATAACAGCAAACACATGCCTGGCCAGAAACACACTAGTGCACAGTAATTGTGAATAGTCATCTCTTAATGAGAGGGCCAATTCTATCTTTCACTTTGTTTCTGAAGCAGTCTCTGTTTAGGGGAGTTTTCCCTTTAAAGACTCCTGATTGGATATTAGTAGCCAATCAGAAACATAATGGGGAAATATTCAGTAGTGATGGGGTATTTTATTTTATTTTATTTTATTTTATTTTATTATGTTATGTTAATCACCATACATTACATCATTAATTTTTGATGTCGTGTTCCATGAGTCATTGTTTGCGTATAACACCCAGTGCTCCATGCAGTACGTGCCCTCCTTAATACCCATCACCGGGCTAACCCATCCCTCCACCCCCCTCCCCTCTAAAACCCTCCCTTTGTTTCTCAGAGTCCATAGTCTCTCATGGTTCGTCTTCCCCTCCGATATCCCCCCTTCATTTTTCCCTTCCTTCTCCTAATGTCCTCCATGCTATTTCTTATGTTCCACAAATAAGAGAAACCCTATGATAATTGACTTTCTCTGCTTGACTTATTAGTGATGGGGTATTTAAAAGGTTCTGTGGGGATCCTTCAGGACTGGTTTGTGTATGAGTCTCTTGGAGGGTTAATTTTTGTCCTCTAAAATGCCTATTTATTTTGTATGAGACTGGGGGTATCTTAACATAGGGCTTCTCTTTGGGGCATCTATATTTTTTATTTGGGTGTATTTATTTATGGATTTATGTCATTTTGTAGGTAAAATATAAACATGTTAAGAAATTCAAACCATATAAAAGGATATACCATGAAAATAAATTCTCCCTCCTATCTCTGTCCTTGAACCTCCCAATTCCCCTTCTCAGAGGCAGCAACCATTACCAGCTTCTTACATATCAAAAGGGTTACTTTGGACCCATGAAAGAAGTCATGGCTCCTGTACGTGCTGTGTGAGATTAGCAGCAGAGCAGGAAGTATATAGGGGGCATTTTCACAGCCGCCTGGGACTCAGATTTAAAAAGCCGCAAGGCTGCTGGAGTTGAGTTTTAAATATAAGCTGGTGTAGATGCCATCACTGTGACCTTCACACCAGATTGACATTTTTCTACTAAATTGCAGTATTAGAAAAATGACAACATTCTCTCCATGCCTTGGGAATTCTCTGCTGTCTGGATTTCATTGCTTTCTTCAGCCTTTGTGGTAGCAGTGCACAAGGATGCCAGTCATCATAATGGCTGGTTTCAGGGCAGTCAGAGGGATAATTCAGAGAGGCTTTTAGGAAAGCCTCACAGATGAGAGGCATCAGCCAAGATGGGAAATGGGCACTCCAGAGGAAATGGGCACTCCAGAGGGAAATGGGCACTCCAGAGGGAAATGGGCACTCCAGAGGCCACGTAGCTGTAATAGTAAGGCTGGTAACATAGCTTTAAGTTTGTGGGCTCACCTGTGCTTTCCTTGAATGGAAGAGAGGTTGTTTTCATTTAAGAAGGGCTTAGTGTCAAGGCAGAAAGTCCCCCTACCTTTGGAGTAGCCGCCTGAAGGTGCATCCCAAATTTTGCAGCACTCATCATGATGGAATGCAGAATGTTGTTCCCATCCCCAATCCAGCTGAGGGTGAGGCCTTTCAGAGAGCCATAGTGTTCCTAAGAGGCAAGGGAGGAGAAGATTACATCCAGGAGGAAATCCACTTATGTGAAAAAATTATTAAGGCTAAAATAAAGGAAACAGTCTTCACCTCATTTTTAAAGCTTTGTTGGAATGAATAAACTACTAGGTTTTGGTTGGTTTTTTTTTTTTTTTTGCATTATACAGAGCAATTCAATACATGAATGTACAATCACAACAAATAGCAAAACGACTTAATATCTTAAACCATGACATCATATGAACTCATACAGAGACTCATAGTTTCATACATTTCAAATCTGAATCTTTGTTGTATTCATTCATTCATTCATTCAACAAATTGAGTGCCATCAATGTCCAGAGGCTTTCCTTGGCCCTGGAGAGAGAACAATGAAGAAAGGAGACCAAAAAAAAAAAAAAATCACTACCTTTATGGAGCTTACATTCATTGGTATTAGAATGGGGAAACAATGCATCTGGAACAGTGGAACATGGTGTCTATGTTTGCATTTATATAAAGTTAAAAAACATGCCCATTAATATTCTTGATTGTTTACAGATATAGACATGTGTAGTTAAAGTATAAACACATGCCTGGGAATTATAAATACAAACATCAGGATAATAATTTCTTTGTGGGGTGAAAGGAAATGGAATCAGGGAGAGTTACGCAGTAGGCTTCAACTCTGTTTAAAAACAAAAAAATCCTAAAGTAAGATTTGACAAAACTATGTAATGGGCACAAGGGTGTTTGTTTTATTTTTCTTGAACTGTCTGTAGGTTTCACAGATTTTATATATTCATAAAGGTAATATTTTAAAAAGAGAAAGGCTAAGCAACTTTGAGATACAGAACTACTACATGGCGAACCTTGGATTTAAATCCAAGTCCATCTGATTTAGATGCCATGTTCTTAATAAGCTGCTATTTATTCATTCAACTACTGTTTTGAGTATCTTCTGTATCAAGGCATTGCACCAGGTCCTGCAGGGGACAATATGGTGAATAGGAAATTTTATTGTCCTTCAACAAATTTGTAATCTAGTAATGATGAAGCCCCAGGGGGAAGCATTAAATTATCTGGCATATATGTAAAGCCACAGCTGCAAGCAGCCACTTGGTATCTGACATTGCTGTGTCATCTTCTCTGCATGAATCTTATCCTCATCACCAAAGAGTTCCATTTCATTTTGAGTTTAACTTCACATTAATATGTGTGTGGCTTATTCAAATAAGGAGAAATATGGACCTATCCAGTTTTCCCTGTCTTTCCAGGACAGTCCATCGACACAGAAACCATGGTTGTCAGGATTCCTGGTGGCAAGACCATGTAGATTGGCTGTGGCAAACCAAATGAGATGAATATTTTCAAAGTTATTCAAGTTTCTAATTTAAGGGGACATGGCTAAATTTGCCTCAATTCTATAAATTCTACATGTTCTTAACTCCAGTCTCAAACAATTAGTTTATTAAAATGATAGAAAACGACCTCCTTCTCAGAAAGTGATCTGGTAGTTGACCATTTTGAATATTCAAAGCATACTCTGCCAGTCTTCACTCCCAAGCCACAGAGCCGGATACATGTAGGGTTAAAAAAGCTTTTCGATTCTGTATGCACCAGCATTCTCTATTCATCCATTGTGTTAAATATGTCACCAAAAAGCAAAATGATTGAGAGAAGAGGGGTTTGGGGGGGCTGCTAAAAGAGGTTGGGAATTGAGTTGTGAACAGAAGGATCTGATGATCTGTTTTTTAAATGCCCCGTCTCCCTTGGAGATCTAATATTCACACATATGCTATAATTCTTTGCCAAAATGATATTTGAAAACAAAACAACAATACCATGATTTAAATCGTTCCATTTAGAGCTAGTCGGGAACAACTTATTTATTTTGCTCTTGTGTAAGGCAAACAAATAAGCCAACCTGGAGCGTGAGGTAATCAGCCAGGATCTGGATAGGATGGTACGAATCTGACAGCCCATTGATGATTGGGATGGATGCTTCTTTAGCCAGGGTATCTAGATCTGATTGTTTGTACACTCGAGCCAGCACTGCATCTGTCATGCTAGACAACACACTGCAGGAAACCAAGAAAAGATCATCTAAGTTAATCATGCTTAATAATTCCTTCTTTAAACATGATCTCAAACAGGAATAAACGCTAATAAATGAGAATTTTTACTAAGTTACAGCTACCTATCAACATGACAGATTTAAAAGCTAATATTATGGCGCCTGGGTGGCTCAGTTGGTTAAGCATCTGCATTTGGCTCAGGTCATGATCCCAGGGTCCTGGGATCCAGCCCCACCTCAGGGCTCCCTGCTCAGCAGGGAGTCTGCTTCTCCCTTTCCCTCTGCGCCTCCCCCCATTCGTACTCTCTCTCTCATACTATCTCTCTCTCTCAAATAAATAAAATCTAAAAAAAATAAAAGCAATATTAAACATGTAGTCATTATAGAAGCCAGATGTTGTTCCACTGATCTCATCCAGTGACCACTGATTTTACTACTTTTTACAGAGATAAGAAAACAATTGTGGGCCTAACAAGTTATGATGATGAATTATAATCGATAAGGGGCAGTTGGTAAACTTAAAAGGGACAACACAAAAAACAAGGTATACAGAGAAACATTAATGACCTGGCATGTGGCTCATTTTCTTTGACATCATCCCCCAGACGTGTATACATTGTAAAATTGAAAGTACCTGTGTGGCAGCCATGAAGGTACACACGCAGATCGCCGCACCAGAGGAAACCTTCTGGGAGGAGTCCCATTAGCGGACAACTCCCAGCTGCTGTACTTTTGGGATACGCTGTAGGGTTTCCACTAAGGCCACGCTCCCCCCACGCTATTCCCAGCCAATGGCTGAGCCCAGTGGGGGCACCAGAGCAGAGCGATTGTGCCTGACATGGGGCTGCTCCAATGGGCAGTCTTTGCTCTGAGGTCCCCCACTGGCCTGGCCAAGGCTTTCTCAGAGCTGTGCTGCAGTCTCAGGTTCTTTTTACCCTCCTCCTTCTTCCCTCTTTTCCCTTCACTGGGGTAGGACCTGCATTGTGGTCTGAAGGCTTTCCCTGCCTACTCCTGCTTCCTCCCTCCTTCATCCTTCACAGTTCTTTTGCCCTATAAATCTCTTGCATCTCTAATTCCATTTTGGAGTCTACTTCTCCATGAACTTGAATGACACAGACCACAATAAACTCCTGTAGGGGCCAAGCCTGAGAAGGCATTCAGCCTTTGTCCCTGCACCCTGTATAGCTATCAGCATCTCTGAAAAAGACAGAAAGTATTCAACATCGTAAACACAAAAATCCACCAAAAAAGCAACACGAACCAAATCATGGCTGTGAATTCAAACAACACACAGAAAGATGGATGTTTTTATTCTCATTTTATGGCTGAAGGACCTGAGACACAAAGAGGTTAAGAAACTTGCCCCAGATCACACAGCTAATTAAGTTGGAGGAGTTCATACTCAAACCAAAGTCAATTGAAGTCAAAAGTCCATGTTCTTGGGGCACCTGGGTGGTTCATTCGGTTGTGTCTGACTCTTGGTTTCCACTCAGGTCATGATCTCAGGGTTGTGAGATTGAGCCCCACATCAGGCTCTGTGCTCCGTGGGGAGTCTGCTTGAAGATTTTCTCCCTCTGCCCTTCTCCCCACTCGTTCTCTCTCTCTCTCAAATAAATAAATCAATCTAAAAAAAGTCCATGTTCTTACCATTACAACACATTGCCTCAACTTTGCACATGAAAATATCTGGAAGGAAAGCCTGGGATCCAGATTTTAACTTTTTTCCATGCATCAGAGTGAGGGTGGTTCCTCAGCTAAGTCTTCAACCTTGCAAGACTAGCAAAGATAGCCTTTGGTTTAAAATCTTGGTTTCTTATTATTTAAAGGGAAACCTCTACAACAGAGGCTTCTAACCATTCCAGTTTTAAAGAATTCTTTTTAATGACAAAAAAATTTGGAAAGCCTCTCATGATAGTAGTTAGAGTAAATATAGTCATGATTATAAACTATCTGGTTTGGGGTTCTTATTCTGGTTCTGTAACTTACTAGCTGTGTGACCTTGGAAATGTTATT
Organism: Phoca vitulina; assembly: GCF_004348235.1. Taxonomy (NCBI): domain Eukaryota; kingdom Metazoa; phylum Chordata; class Mammalia; order Carnivora; family Phocidae; genus Phoca; species Phoca vitulina. The sequence continues at coordinate 11,714,017 of NW_022589738.1, read as the reverse complement.
TAATTTCTCTGTGACTGAGTTTCTTCATCTTTAAAGTCATAATAATAATATCTATCCTATTGAGTTATGAGGATTTCATGAGATTACCTATTTAAAGTGTCTAGTACAATGCCTTATTCATAGTAAGAGATCAAAAAAGTAGTAGATATTATTACCATGTCAAAAGAAGCTGTAACTCAACACCAAAAAAAAACCCCACAAATAATCCAATTAAAAAATGGGCAGAGGACCTGAATAGACATTTTTCCAAAGAAGATATACAGATGACCAACAGACACATGAAAAGGTGCTCAACATCACTAATCATCAGGGAAATGGAAATCAAACCACAATGAGGTATCACTTTACACCTGTCCAAATGGCTAAAATCAAAAACAAAAACATGAGAAATAATAAGTTTTGGCAAGGATATGGAAAAAATAGAATGCTGATGCACGGTTGGTAGGAATGCAAATTGTGCAACTACTGTGGAAAAGAGAATGAACATGCCTCAAAAAGTTAAAAATAGAATTACTGTATGATCCAGTAATTCTACTATTGGGTACTCACCCAAAGAAAGTAAAAACATTAATTCAAAAAGATATATGCACCCCTCTGTTTACTGCAGCATTACTTACAATAGCCAAATTATGGAAGCAACACAAGTGTCTACCAATAGATGAATGGATAAAGAAGATGTGATATATAGATATATATACACACACAATGGAATATTACTCAGCCATAAAAGGAATGAAATCTTGCCATTTGCAACAACATGGATGGATCTAGAGGTTATAATGCTAAGTGAAATAAGTCAGAGAAAGACAAATACCATATGATTTCACTCATATGTGGAATTTAAGAAACAAAACAAATGAACAAAAAATAAAAGAGACAAACAATAAAACACTCTTAACTACAGAGAACAAACTGGTGGCTGCCAGAAGGGGAGGTTGGTGGAGGGATGGGTGAAATAGATAAAGGGGATAAGAGTACACTTATCTTGATGAGCACTGAGAAATGTATAGAATTGTTGAACCATTATATTGTACACCTGAAAGTAATATAACACTGTATGTTAATTATACTTGAATAAAAAGATTAAAAAAAATTTTTTAATGCATAAAAACTAAAGCTAGTATATATTCAGTAAGGTCTTCATAAATTTGTATTTTAATTATCATATATTTGGAAAATGAGTCCCTCTTATATATCTGAGATATATTATTTACCTCAATCGGTAGAAAACTGTTGGTGCTTATAAAATTCAAGAACCACTAAAAAAGCTCCTTGCCCCCAGGGATTAGAGAATTAAATACTGAAAACCATTTCCCTATAACAATATTCACATTTTTTTCAAATTTTCATAGATTTCTCATACCCATAGTTCCCAGATTTTCAGATTTCATGGATCAGCACAATTTCCAAAAACACATGGAGATCATAAGATTGCCAACTTTTTGCTTAGCAAATTAGGGGCATAAAACAACAAGCAATTATACACATATAATATGTTAATATCTTCATTTAATAAAAGAAAGGGCATTTTAACGCCAAAAGAGGTATGAATGACCTAATCTGAAAGAATGATCCTTGAAATTGAATTAAATTAGGTTAGGAAATTCACTATATTATCTTTATGTTTCTTATTTGACCACTTCTGACGAAAACTTCCAGGGTGCCTGCGTGGTTCAGTCGTTAAGTGTCTGCCTTGGGTTCAGGTCATGATCCCAGGGTCCTGGGATCGAGCCCTGAGTCAGGCTCCATGCTCTGCGGGAAGCCTGCTTCTCCCTCTTCCACTCCCCCTGCTTGTGTTCCCTCTCTCGCTGTCTCTCTCTCTCTGTCAAATAAATAAATAAAATCTTAAAAAAAAAAAAAAAAAGAAAGAAAGAAAACTTCCCATGGCAGGGCATCAGTGGAGGGGTCAAGATTTGGAATCCAGTGCTCTTAACTATCTAAACACATTGTATATTGTAGCATGAAAGAGGTAAATGAAAGAGCCACTTTAGAGTTTCTCTTGCAAAACAAATGATGTTTGATGGATGTCTAAGACGGGTTTTCAAATGTTTGCTGCATATAAAAGTCACTTAGAGAGTTTTTTTTTTTAAATTCTTGGTGCCCAGACCATAATCTCTATCAATTATTGTCAGAAAAATAGAATCTCTAGGGATAGGACCTAGGGATCAGTATTTTTTAAAAACTTTCCAGGAGATTCCAATGTGCATCCAAGGTTGACAACCAAAGCTAGCACCTCACTCCTCAGATCAACAGCATCACTATCACCTGGGAACTTGTTAGAACTGCAGAAAAGAAAGAGAGAGAGAGAGAGAGAAAGAGAAAGAAAGAAAGAACTACAGAATCACAGGCCCCATCCAGAAACGAAAGAAAGAACTGCAGAATCACAGGCCCCACCCAGATTTACTGAATCAGAAGCTGCATTTTAACAAGGTTTCCAGGTGATAATTTTCATGTTAAAGTTTGAGATGCCTAATAAAGACAGAATTGAGGCCACCATATTTTTAAAAGTACCATCCATTCTTTTCTTAGAACCCTAACCAGGCCAAAAAAAACTACCAAGAGATGGCAGCCCACAAAAACAGGATTTTGTCCGTAATCTCTGGTAGGGAGTGCTTTCTAGTTCAACTGAAGGAAAAAGGCATCTGAAATCCTAAGAAGTGAATAATCCACTCCATTAAGGCCTCCCTCATTAGAATAACCAGGCCCTGAGCCATCTGATGACCAATGGCAATGTTTCCCAAACTTTGGTGTGTATCAGAACTAAATAAAAAACTAATAAACTACAGAGGCCCAAGCTCCTGAAATAGGGGAGAAGTCTGGGTCTTTGTACTATTACCAGGTTTCCCAGGTAACTCAGATAACCTTACAAACGTTGAGAACCACTGTTCTAAGGCAAAAGCTTTATGTTAAAAGAATTTTAAATCTTCTTCCTTTTCTTCAAGATCTTAATAAAAATTGCCTCCCCAGTACAGATATACTGATGCTTCATGGTATGGAATGCAGGCTTTTAACTCTATCATGACGAAGTCACTTAGATGAAGGTAGATATCCCACTAAGGTTTATAACTGTAATCACTTATCAATTCCCTATTTCAGAAGAATTGGTTATCTTTATGATACCTAAAATCCTATGAGAGAGAGATGTAGAGGAGTGTTTGACTGGAAAGGACTTCTTTAAATATGCATCACTTCCTAAATTGTGTACCAATAGGATAAAAAATAATCTGGATTAACCATTGCAGTTGACCTTCTAGAATCTCAGAAGGGAAGTCCGATTTTACTTCTATTGTAGCTTCTCAAATAATTTTAGGGAGCTAGAACCATGGGCCTCCAACCTCTTACTGTTTCAAGAATTTACAATGTATTGGTGAGTTTTGCTAGATTTAATGTGTATTACATGTAAATGTTATCTTAACCTCAATGATAAGGAAACCAAGGCCTTGCAAACCTTGAAGTAATTAGAGCAAGATTAGGAAAGAATGCAGAAAGATGAGGCTGAAAGAGGGAGACATGAGGGGAGCAGTTGGAGAAGTCAATGCCCTATAGACATGAAGTTTTCAAGATGATTGAAAAAGGGCAGTTGTGGTTCCCTCCCTTGAACAATCCCAAGAGCTCTCAAAGCAAAGCAGCCAAAAGGCAAGCATACATTTACTTGCCCTGTTTATAATATGGACTTGGTATCCCAGGAAACTGTATGGTAGAATCTTATGGGAGAGTACCTGGTCTGTTTTACTGAGGTTCATGACCTTGACTACCCATTAGGATCACCTCTGGAGGTATAAAAATCCTGATGCCATATTCTACCCTTTGGAAAGTTAAAGCAGAAGATATGGTGGAGAATTCACATCGATATTTTTAAAGCTTACCAAGTTATTCCTATATGAAAACAAGACTGAGAACCATTGTCCTCAAAAATAGAGAGAGAGGAGGTGGGAGGAGAGTGGGATATTCTGCTGTGAGATGGAACAATGGAGAGGCAGAAAGTCTTAGTAGTCGCTGAAATCCCATAGTATAAGAAAAGTAAGAACTAACAACATGATATGCTATACTGGAAAGAACAAGATCTTATACACTTATAAAAGAGGTATTTTCGGGGCGCCTGGGTGACTCAGTTGGTTGAGTGGCCGACTTTTGATTTCCGCTCAGGTCATGATCTTGGGGTTGTGAGATCGAGCCCTGCCTCAGGCTCCACGCATAGCATGGAATCTGCTTGAGATTCTCTCTCTCTCCCTTTCCCCCTCCGTGCACTTGCTCTCTCTCTCTAAACAAATAAATAGATAAAATCTTAAAAAAAAAAGACGTATTTTCCTTTCAGCTCAGTCGCTACCAGGAACAGTCCCATGGCAGCAGCAATAGCTATAATCTTTTCCTCTTCAACACTTCTAAGTATCCCTAGTGCCCAGAATTTGGTCTTAATATTGTTCTATTAAGAAAAAAAAAAAAAAGGAAACCAGAAACTATTACAGGATAGTCGATTCTATGTCCTTAGGCTGGACAAAATCAGTATAAATCTATAACACCCTGTTGTTCCCAGGAAGCAAAAGCGATTTTAAAATGGTAGAGGCAGTGCTAAAAGGAAAAAAAATCAACTTAAAGAGGCTCCCATTTGTCAAGTTGTGATCACCTACAGTAATAAAAATCATCAAATAAAACAAGTTGCACTTGTAAAAGTCCATCATGCTAATAAAGAGTTAATACAAAAAAATGTACAAAAATATAATTGTAGTATCAGTGAGGAATGACTATTACCATGTACATTTGAATTTATTTACTAAGTAAGGTGTTTATATATAACTATATATACAGATAGATCTTTTATGGGTTCCTGTTAAGTATATTTCTTTTTTTTTTATGTTCAGTTAGCCACTGTATAGTGCATCATTAGTTTTGATGTAGTGTTCAATGATCCATTAGTATATTTCTGTTTATAAAGCATAGATACATACCATTTTTAATGTGTGTAAATCACAAAGAATTACATTAACTTATAAGCCAAATTCCTAGAAATGGTAGAAACTAACATAAATGAGCAGATGCCATCAGCATTGTGGTTTTATATAAAGTGAAGTAGAAAGGGAGTCTAGCAGTTAACTAGCACCAGTTGCCATATACAGTTTCCAATTAGAAAGACGATACGACCATTTATTCCAAAATAACTTAGTTAACTGTCCTGAAGAAGAATCTAAATTTTCAGACTCACCTTCCTGCCTCCCTGGGAATAAAACTTCTTGATGACCCGACTAATTATAAAACAATGTCATTAAGAAAGGCATATATTTTAAAATATCCAAACCAGGCCAGGTTAATATATCATGAAGAAATTGCAGTGGGTCTGCCAGAGATGAAAAACAAAGAAAATAAAACCTAAAGGATACCTTATCTTTTAATTTCTGTGAAAAGTCAGAATCTGTATGAAAAAACTAAAATCAGAATCCTATGGTAGACAGAGTCCTGCCCCACCCAAACATGCCCATGTCCTCATACCCAGAACCTGTGATTAGGCTACCTTAGATGGCAAAAGGAATTTTGTAGATATGATTAAATTAAGGGTCTTGAGACAGAGAGATTATCCTGGGGTGGGCCCAATATAATTACAAGGTCCTCATAAGAGAGAGGCAAGAGGTCAGAAAAGAGAGAAGATGCTAGCTAGCTGTGCTGCTGGCTTTGAAGATGGAGGAAGGCTGGAAAGGGTAAGGACTTGAATTCTCCCCTGGAGCCTCCAGAAGGAACACAAACCTGTGGCCTCATTTTAGACATCTGACCTCCAGAAGTATGAGATAAAAATTTGTGTTGTTTGAAGTCACTTAGTGTGTGGTAATTTGTTAAGGCACCAATAGGAAACCAATATAGATCCATGCTAAAAAGTGAAAGTGATGTGCTAAAAATATATTCAGCCTAGTGGCCAGCCATGTGAGTTTAGTTCATCTTGAACTACCACAACCCAACCAAAACTGAGTGTTCAGCAATCCACTTAACCTGCATTCCCTACCCTCCTGAGATACTCTTTTTTTTTTTCTTCCCAGTTTGGTAAAATTACAGAGATAAGTCCTGAAAAGGTGTCAGAGTAGTCTTTTGTAGAATTCCTGACAAACCAGCAATGTAGAGAAGTTTCAATTCCAGGGCCATATAAGGATAAGAATAAAAGTAGGGATAAGAATGTAAAACAACATCTATGATATTTATAGCGTGGTGCCCAGTTTTGTTGTTAAAATATTAATCAGCTCTGTAATCAATGGGCTATTTTATCTGTGTCTTTTCCTTTTTACAATGTTCAGAGCATCCAAGGAAATAAAAAATGCTAGGCTTGTGATTAAGTTAAATGTTTAAAAGCATTTGATTTAAGTTTGCAATCGGTGTTTAAACGGTTGAGGAGACTTGTTTTGTTCATTTAATATGTATTTGATTTATTGGTTAAGTAGTATGTGACTGTTTAAAGCAGTTGTTCTGAAACTTGAACACACGTCAGAATCACCAGGCGGGCTTGTTGGAACACAGTCGGTTGGGTTTCTGATTCAGTAGGTGTGGGTTGGGGCCCCAAAGAACTTGCATTTCTAACAAACTCCCAGACACTGCTTATGCTGCTGGCTTGGGGACCACACTTGGAGAACCACCAAGGAATGCTAGCTCTTTTATGTTTAAAGGAATGCCAAATGCTTGATAAATTCATAAGATTAATATTTTGGACTGTCAACAAAGTACAAAAAGTAGGGTCCATGGCTTTAGGCACAGAAAGCCCTGTGGACATTCAAGCATCTCTGGGCAAAAGGGAGTACGACAAAGCTTGATAGAAAATGCCACTTCTATCCTTCCACCACAGAAGCTGAAGGTGAAATAGAATTAATGATACAAGGGGCAAAGGAACAGCTCCCAGATTGTTTTCACACTGGAATCACTTATGGAAACAAAGAGAATAAAGACCTTTACTTACTTGGTTCTATTATTTTGTCAATGATGCTGCTTTCTACTTAATGTTTAAAGTTGCTATAAATCATAAAGAAATTACCACTCTTATTTTTCTTCTTCCAGGTTACTAAAGATCTTTTTAAAACAAACAAACAAACAAACAAAAAACCTTTTCACTGGAAACAATGACAAAGCTATAACTAGAGCTGGTCTTACAGAGCCATTAACAGTAATCTGGGCTTTCTATGCCTCTCCATCAATTTGAAACCCCAGCTTTAAGCATTGTAAGAGCTGAGTTATATGTGCTACAAATGAAAGGCTGACAAGTTAAAATACTCTTTCTAGCTCTATAATGACTTGATTTTTGTCTCTTTTCATTTCCATTGAATATATAGAGTTCTGTTTGCCACTTGGTGGATTCCTGCAGCTTTGTAGACAATCTTGGGCCTCTGTCAACGATGGTAGCAAAACAGCTTTTGCAAGATCCAAATTACCCAAAGTTAAAGTTTCTCACATGTATCAGTTTCCTCTGAATGTTCAATGGCCAATATTAGGGTTTATAAAAAACAATCCACAAGTTAAAACATCTATTCAACTTGATTTTACTTAAATGTTTAAAATGTGGTCTATTCCCCCTACCCCTACCCCCATCACCTCTTTTCTGAGGCATAGGACTTTAAATGGAAAGATGGGTCAGGAGATAAAATGTTAACGTTGATTATTTCAGGATGATGGCAGTATTGGTGGTTCTATCTATATTTTTCTATCTCTTTTAGTATTTTCTACCAAAAGGATGATTACTATAATAACCAAGGGAAAAAACCTCATATCATTCAAAAAAGAACATTTCTTCCAAACATGATTTTGAAAGTAATTGAGAATGAATTAAGGCTTCTTTGAGCAATGGCTAATTCTTAGCCTTGGTGAAGAAATGTACAAGATGAGCCTGGAACATTTTGCCATATCAAAAAACAAGGGAGTTATCAAAGCCTGATAGAGTTATGTCAAAATGACCCAGTAGCCAACTTGAGGATGGATCACATTGGCCAAATATGGGGTAATTTGAGCAACAATAAGAATAATAACTGCAATGAATTGAAGCCTTTGAACATATTAAAAGTTCGAAACTCAAAATGAGTTTACAAAGAGATGAAAGAACAGAAGAACATTGACAGGAGTCATAAGACCAATTTCAAGTTAATGTAGAAGAGAACTCTCAGGCAGTTTGTATAAACTCTTATCAGAACAGTCAGACTGCATAAAAATGAGACAAGATCGCACGGTATGTAGAGTGCCCTGATAGTGGATATTTTCATGTAAACTCGAGGACAATTTTGAAGAAATGGTGTGGAGGAGGCATGAAAAGGATGGCTGATCTAAATAACCCATAAAGACCTTTCTGACCTCGAATTTCTATTATTCTTTGATATTTTTACCTTTGGTGTAAGATCAAAACTTTTTTAGGAATTAATTAAAACCCCCAGAAGACCAAAACAAAACAAAGCAAAACAAAGCAAAAAATACCGTAAGCAAAGTCCCCCATGGCCCCAGGAAGGCCTGATGCAGAGTCTATGTGGTTGGGTGAACAGACACTAAAACAAAACAAACACCCCCAAAACAAAACAAGCAACAAAACAGAAAAGAAAACATCAATAGTGTCCTGGGCCAGATCTTAAGAGCAAACATGGATACTGGTGAGATGGACAATCATACAATAATCCTGATGCTGTTAGAAGTTGAATTGTTCTTAAATGTATTGGAACGTGGTGAATGTGTTGCAAAAGCCAAAAGCAAACGGAACTTGTATTCTCATGGGGTCCTGCCACGCATTCTTCCTTTTGTCCTTATCCTGCCTTGAATCAGATTGTGTGCCCCCTAAATTCCAGTTTGTTATCAGTGACACCTCCAGTCAGTTGAATAGCTGACTGGCGAGCAGTGGGAGGAATTTTTGGCTATGCATAATACCACGGAGAAATCTGTTATTATTAAAAAATGGATAGTTCCTATTTTTATTTTTTATTGAAGCAGGCCAAGGCCTTAGAGGAGGCAAAGACTTTATCCCCAAAGTAAATTGGTCAAGGAATAAACTGGTTAACTGAGTCTCCCTCCAGGATGGAGAATATTCCAGTGCTCTGATATCTCTACCCAGGTTATAATTTTAGTTATATCAATATAAGAACAATGAGGACACAAAATAATACCTTTAGCAAACGCAGATGGGCTCCTCTCAAACGGGCTGGTGTTAGAAGAAATCCAGGGATGTTGAATAATTGCCACATGCAATTTATTCATGAAAGCTTCTATAATGGCCAGATTATTTTGACTTAGGTATTAGTGCCTAGTTTTGAGGACCTTAGGGATAAATGGATAGGGCATAATGGCATTGACAATGACCTCCTCAAAATGTGCTATAGGAATTTCAGTGTTGGGTCACTGTAAGCTGACTATGAGACCACAGTGATGTCTCGAATTAAATTAGAGCTCTACTGAGATTGAATCAGGCCATAACTTGGTTCAGTCAATATTGCTCGAATCTATTCTGTGTGCCTGTCCTTTATAACCATTATGTCATTCATCCTCATGTAACTCATTGAGATAAGTATTTGTATCTCCATTTTACAGCTGAGGAACCTAAGACTCAGAAGCAACTAGTCCAGTGTGGTATGAGTTGTGACTTAAACTGAAGCCCAACCTTGCTTCAAAGCCCCTGCAGTTTACACTATGGGAAACTGCCTCTATACTATGAAGAGTCATAGTTCATGTTGTGAAGGACTGAATTTTGTTACCATTTACCCAAGAACATAAAACAGCCATGCCTGCTAGCTTTTTGGTGACCTCTGTAAAGATTCATGGAGATACCATATTTTCAATTTATAGATATATCAATTTATTAGTATCTAATTAGGTGCAATATTTTAAAACGTTTTAGTAAGAAATCTAAGATTGCCTTTTTCGGTCTTAATATCACTTGTATAAATACCTTCAATAATAGTATTCCAGCTTTTTTAAAACATTCCTTTCAATATGATAGTGGTTCACTCCTTCTCTTGAGGACTGTGCTCATCCACAAATCCCTCTATAACTTCCATTATTTGAGCTGTCAGAATGACTATGATTTGAAACCTTTCCATGCTGTTGCAGGGGCATGTGGATGTGTGATTGTGTAGTGGGTTGAATGGTGTCCCCTAAATTCATATCCACCTGGAAACTCAAAATGTGACCTTGTTTGGAAATAGGGTCTTTGCAGAGGTAATGAGTTAAGATGAGGTCATACTGGAGTAGGGTGGGCCCTACATCCGATAACCAATATCCTCATAAGAAGAGGAGGGGATACACAGAGACATACAGAGAAGATGCCCAGGTGAACATGGAGGCAGAGTTTGGAGGGATGCAGCTACAAGCCAAGGAACACCAAGGATTGCCGAGAGCCATCAGAAGCTAGACAAGGCAAGGAAGGATTCTACCCAGAGCCTTCAGAGACAGCATGGCTTTGCTGACACATTGATTCTGGACTTCTAGCCTCCAGAACTGTGAGCGAATAAATAATCTCTGTTGTTTTAAGCCACCAAGCTTGTGGTCATTTGTATGGCAGCCCTAAGAAATACAGTAGTTTCTGCTGATTTTCCTTTCTACTAGTTTTACATTGGTGGAACACATTTTAGCCATTGGTACTGTAAGTTAATTATGTCTATAGGGAAAGTAGTTAGAGTAGAACAAGGTTACACTGTTTGGTTTTCTGTGGAGCCTTTCATACACATCGTTCCTGAGGCTGCGTCACTAGGTGCTGTATGAAAGTGAAGATGAGTGTAAAGTTATTATACCCCTTTCAACGGCGGACTCAGAGCATTAGGCACCAACAGCCATCATTATGGAAGACACAGAAAGCCTCGAATGTGGAGAGATAATGTCCCACTGCCATTGCGAAATTCCATCCAATTTTAAACTTCCAAGGAATCCATGATCTCAGTCATGCTAAGGTGTCACTTCTGGGTGTCACATCTAAAAGGACAAGCCCAGAGTGAAGGCTTAGAGGTTAAGAGTGGGACTCTAACCCCAGTAGAGCACCAGAGAATTGCCAAAATCTGAAAACGCCCTCAAATCTGAAGCAAATTTAAATGAAAAAATACGTATTTTTTGTGTCTTATGATATGTTAGGAATGGAAAAGAATTGCTAAGAGAGACTTTTCAAAAGAGGGAAGTGAGCAATGATTGATTCTGTCTGTTGGGAGCTTGGCCCTACAGGGATCCACACTGAACTGAGGAAACAGTTTAATTCTTGAGGCTCTCCTTCCGTGGATGCAATATATACTCCCTTACCAGTTAGAGTGTATCTAGGTAAAGGACATTTAGCAAAATCCAGAAGGGATGAGAACCCAGCAGTGCAAAACATGAGTTAACACAGCAGTCCTGAGATGGCTGTTTTTGAAAGACCTACTTACAGGGTTGGCCCTTGGCTGGCATCTGGGAACTTGGTCTTCTGGAGGGTTTCCACCATTCTTGGAAATAGTAAGGATGGCTCACTGCCTAAATTGTATAAATACTATGGATTATACCGAAAACTTCCCTTCCTTCTGGGAGTCTAGAATTTGGGTTTATGCTAGCCTGAGGGTGCCTATGTCACCAGCCCTCAATAAAAATCTTGGGCACTGAGTCTCTAATAAGCTTTCCTGATAGACAACATTTCGCATGTGTTGACACAACTCATTGCTGGGGGGAATTAAGCATGTCCTGTGTGGCTCCACAGGGAGAGGACCCTTGGAAGCTTGTGCCTGGTCTCCCCTGAACTGGGCCCCATGCACCTTTTTCCTTTGCTGATTTTCCTTTGTATGTTTTTGTTTGTTTGTTTGTTTGTTTGTTTGTTTTGGTTTTTTTGGTAATGGATCTTAGCCATTAGTATGACCGTATGTTGTGTCCTATGAGTGAGCCTTCCTAATGAATTCTTGAACCTGGGGGTGATCTTAGGGAACCCGACACACCAGCTCTTCCACAATATCAGCCAACAGCTCCATCTCAGTGCTCCCCTTATTCCCCATTAGCACCCTCAGATTACACAATACTGAACTCAGACTTAGCTAAGGAGAATTTGCCCACAATATTTTGAAGAGTGGACAGGTTTTATTCTTGTAGTCAAGAAAGTAAAGAGCAATACATTTTATTTTGAATGTGTATTTAGGTACTTCTTGGTCTGATTTATCTTTCCTTTGGTGGCTAAGACAGGACCAACTTGTAAGGGTACTTTTTTAATTATCTGAAGATCTAAAATATGTTTACTTGCAAATTTTAAAACATTGCTTGCTGTCCTTCTCTTCCTGGATACATTAAACTTGTTCTTGCCTTAAGCTTTTGTAGCAGCAGTTCTTTCTATCTGCGATGCATTTTCCCACAGGTTTGCATACGTGCCTCTGCCTTTTCAGTCAGTTCTCAACTGTCAGCTCCTCGGAGAGAGGCCTTTCCTAACCACGCTATCGAAAGTCAGCCCCACCCCACCCACAGATCACCCTGCTTTTGCTTCATCATAGCACGTATCCCAACCTGCTATTCTATTCATGCTTTATTTCTTTGTTTAGTGAAAGCCCTCTTCCACTGAACTATAATTTCCACTCGAACAAGGATTTTGTTTGATTTGATCAGCGTGTTATTGTCAGTGCTAAAACAATTCCTGGAAGAAAAACTAGGCATTCAATAAATATTTTTGAATAAACAAATAATTAAATCATTTGACTAAATAATTAACACTTTGGAAATTGCACTTAACAGCTTTTAGGAGACTAGCCCAGTTTTGCCTTCTTCTTTTTTTTTTTTTTTTTTCCTGTTGCCACATTCACTGTATTCCCCCTTAGGTTCTCCTTTCACCAATGGGCAGTCACTGTTTTCATTCCACCAGGCCCCCAAAGTAGCCAGACAGGCAGATGGAGAAGCAACACCATCAATCAGTGTGAGGCATGCACTATTCTCTTGATTTGAAAAGGCCAGCACTGTCATTTAAACATCATCCAATCTCTTTGCATCTTACAAAGTTGGACTTCCACAGAAAGCAAAGAGGCAATTGCTATGGATTGTACGGTGCATATTGGCAGGGTAGATGTCATTAAGATTCACTTCCTTGCTTCTCCAGTTCAATTGCTTCTGTGAAAGGCAGTGGATTTCTCTTGTCTTCTTCAATTTAGATTTATTGAATTTCTGAATCTCAGCCATATCTTGTTTGTCAGATATTTTGGCAGATTAAGCAGTAACGGGGTACATAGAAGAAAGTCAGATTCCACAGTAGCTACTGTGCCCCTCTTTCTGACATCCCCATTGCCCATTTCAGCCTCTTCTGTTATTGCACTATCCTTATTCTCTTTGTACCCTAAGCATTTCCTCCCTGCCCTTCCCTAACTGCACCTGTCCTCAAGGTTCAACTTTCTGCAGTTCTCCCACAGGGAGATTCTGGAGCTCATTTTCTACCACTGAGCTTACAGTTCTACTTATCCAGCTCTCGACTTCACCCAAGGTCTATCTCCGGTGGCTTGTGGACATTTGCATTGGAGGTTCAGCCTTTAATGCAACATATCTAATACCTAATCTAGCACCTACTCTCCAAAGCAGAAACTCCTTTCATTTTTCTGCTTCTGCTAATGTGTCCACATATATTTTAAGAATAACAAATCTGAAATCATTTTGCCTCCACTATCAATGTACCCTTCACAATCAGTTATCATGAAACCATATACATATTTTATTAGCTGACCCTTCTTTACCATTCCCTTCACTCACACACTACCATAGATTGACAGCACAACAGCCCAGGATCACTACACAGCCTTCTAATTCAGGGTTTTGCAAAGTGTGGTCCAACCACCCATGCAAAAGAATCATTTGAGGGGCTTGTTAAAATATAGATTCTTCAAAACGATCTGAGCTCTCACTGTAGAATTAGAATTTCTGAGTGTGGGGCCCAGAATTCTGCAGTTTTCTGCATTGGGATACACCTCTGTGTAAGGACCACCACTTGACATCTAATACACTCACATGCACTGGAGAGTATAAATTGGACCTTAAGGATCAGAATGCCCTCATCTTATAGAAAAGTAAACTAAGGGAAGTTTTCAGAATGCCCTCATCTTATAGAAAATAAACCAGGGAAGTTTTCACCTATGAGTCACAGTAGGTAAGTGGCAAAGCTTGGACTAGATCTCAAGCTTTGTGATTTTCAATCCATGCCTGACTAATAGCCTTTTAAAGGCCTGTGTCGGGGCGCCTGGGTGGCTCAGTCACTTAAGCGTCCGATTCTTGATTTCGGCTCAGGTTATGATCTCAGGGTTGTGAGATCGAACCTGGTGTCAGGCTAGGCGCTCAGCGTGGAGCAGAGTCTGCTTGAGATCCTCCCCATCTGCCCATCCTCCTACTCTCTCTCTCTCAAATAAATAAATAAATATATTTTTTAAAAGAAAGGCCTGCATGTAAGGTTGGCCTTTGGATGGCATCTGGGAACTTTGATTTGGGGAGGGTTTCCAGGACTGATAAGAGTGGCTCACTGTGCCTAAATTTTTTTTCTTATAAACAATATGGTTTAAAGTGAACACCAGCTTTCCTTCTGAGAGTCTGGATTTGGGTATATGTCAAACAGAGGATGCTATGTGATCAGCCCCCAATAAAAACCCTGGGTACTGAGTCTCTAAGGAGCTTCCCTGGTTGGTAACATTTCACAGGTGTTGTCACAACTCATTACTAAGGGAATTAAACATGTCCTGAGTGACTCCACTGGGAAAGGACTCTTAGAATCTTGCACCTGGTTTCCCTTGAACTTTGCTACATGTGCATTTTCCCTTCATTGATTGTGCTTATACTTCCACTGTAATAAATCATAGCTGTGAGTATTACGACTATATGCTGAGTCCATGAATCCTCCTAGTGAATCATCAAACATGGGGGTGGTCTTGGGGACTTCATGACATGCAAGCCAATGCTTTCCATAATGTATTTCACTTCCCCTCTTGTGGGCTATATATAAGAGGTAGTAGGGGTAGTCAAAACAGCATCGCTTAAAAAAAAAAAAAAGCATGATCTAAATGCTGATTTAGCTGCTAAGCTCCATTACTTTTCTGAGTTGTGGTTTTGTCGTCTATAAAGCTGGGCCAATAATATATAATTTTTAAGGTTTTTACAAAGATTTAGAGATAATAGTATAAGAAACCCATCCTTTAGGGAGGAGCTATTATTTTTATTCAGAGTCTTTTGGATAAGATGGAACGATCAGAATGAATTCTATGGATCCACTTTTATGTATCCATATATCTATGTAGCAATGGAACTAATTATATAGACTAAAAGGTTCCAATTATGTTAGAACTTGTGAGCAGATTGTTTTTCTCAGGTTCTGTGTAGAGTTCCTCTAACTAAGGACTTGAAGTGGGAATTGTGTGAACAGCAAGCACAGCAAAGAATATGTTTATACTCATTCTCAGCTTTCAACCCCTATTTGTCTCTTGCTTTTGGGTCCCACTCCACTGATTTCTGGGTCCTGACCTCTTTCTGGCTGCCAATATGCACTCCTTAACTCTTTATTGGATGCTCAGCTATTCCTCCAACTTTATCCTTTTCCAACCACTACTTCACACAGGATTTATTCACCATCGTTCTCTTGGTTCTATATGGAGGATCCCTACTGAAACTTCTCTCCTGGATGTGCCCCTGGCTTCATCCCTTAACCAGCCTGTAATATTTGCATTTGAGTAAAGTATAGTTTACTTTTGTGGAAGCAGAATTAGTAGGCAAATGTAATCCCAGTCAGTGGCAGCATAATTGGAAAAAAAAAACTCATTTATGTTTATTTATTCTTTTAGTTCCATGCATCCAGAAGATGAACGCCACACTTCTTAATACTAACATTGTCCATCTGAAATAATGTCACTAAAAGACTTAAAGATGAGTTATTTCAAATCTCTTTAGCAATTCAAATGGGGTAGATTCTTTAGTATATACTAGAGCAGGTACCATAAAAAGTAGTGTTGCAAGGAGTTACTGATGGCACATCATTTTCAGGAAAAAAAGTCATTAGTCTTTGATATCAAGGGCGAAATATTTAAACAAAGACATTTGCTTTGTATTTCTCAACCAAACATGATATAATGGTGACATCATTGCATGGGGAATCAGGGGGCCTATGTTTCAGTCTTTATAATATAATTGTTAAGAGGCTTTTCCTACTTCTACTTTCATCTGAGTAGGGGTGAGCTACTAGTACTTGCCAATAGAATGGGAGTGGATGTGATTGTGTCACTTCTCTGCTAAGATGAGTTTGAAGCAAGTATCCCATCTCCATCCTCTCTTCCCCTAGGTCCTGATGGGATGTTAACACCCAGAACAACCTTGGAGGCTACACGCTGAAAATGGTAGAGCCATTCTCATTCAGCGTCCCTGAAGGGCCACATGAATAATTAATCCTTCCCTCTTACCAATCAGGAATATCCACACTATGTTAGCCACTGACATTTTTATTTTATTTTATTTTATTATGTTATATTAATCACTATACAATACATCATTAGTTTTTGATGTAGTGTTCCATGATTCATTGTTTGCGTATAACACCCAATGCTGACGTTTTGAGATTTTATGTTATAGTAGCTAGTACATTCCTAATTAAGTTGTTTCACCTCGTTATGCCAATCTATTTGGGTTGTTATAGGATTAAGTGAGTTAGAACAATGCCTAACACATAATAAATGCTCAATAAATGTTAGCTGTTAATAGTATTACCTGCTCTGGGATGCTAACTAAGTTATGAGTCATTGACCATGTCAGTTTCCCTGGACATCTATTTCTTCAACTGTCAAATATGAGTTACACTTGACGCTTTCTAGGTTTCCCTAAGTTTGAAATTTTATAATCAGAAACCTCTTCAAATTGCTAAGAAAAAAATTATCTTAACAGATAGAAAGTGACCAGAGGATGAGGGGAGAAGCATTCAGAACATCAGGTAAAGAGAGAAAGGAGGAAACAGAGAACAGTACAAAGGATGCTGAGAGGAAAAAAAAAAAAAACCTTATTTAAAGAGAAGCATATTTTCTTTTTGAAATTCATCACTTCTGAAATAAGCTTTGAAGAGAAGATTTACAAACCGGGCTGTGTCCGTGAGACTTTCATTCACACCCAAATGAATATCTTGTGTGGTAAGAAAACAAGGGTGTCCTCCCAGAAGTGCAAAGCCTACAATAAAAGAAAAAGGAAAAAAAATAGCACTTTGAAAAAAAAGAACTAAAGTAGAAAACAAAATTATGAGGAATTGACACCATCTCAACTGAGAAGTCAAACTCTTTAAAGCTCTGTAACATCTCTGCTAGGGAATTCCCAGGCAAAGCAAAGTGAGGAACTGAGAGAGGTAGATGAAATTTTCTGTACACCCAACTCTCCTTCAGATGTGTGTCCATTTCTCCACCCTATTGTTCAGAACCTGGCAATAATGGGGCATTGTTTCCTTTTGGAGGCCATGCCTGGTTTTGGTTCTTTAAAATATATGATGATATTCATCGTGAATTACAGTGGAATACTAATCAGTAATAAAGAGGAATGAGCTACTAATACATACAACATGGATGAATCTCCCAAACATTATGCTAGATGAAAGAAGCTACATACAAAAGAGTAGATAATGTATAATTCCATTTATATGAAGTTCTGGAACAGGCAAAACTACCAGAGAGTGGCGGAAATTAAAAGAGCAGTTGCTTCTGGAGAGTGTGGGTACCTGGGAAGGAACACTGGTGAACTTCCTAGGGTAATGGGAATGTTTTATACCTCGATAGAGTTTGTAGGCCAAAAAAAAGGAAAATAAAGTAAGTAGTTCCTTCTGAAATGGAATGAAATAATTATATTCTACCTATCTTATACAGTTTAAGAGTGTTCTCTTAAATATGCCCAGACCAAATGGTTTTTAGCTAGAGGGTACTATGTTCTGACTCTAGCAATGACTATTCACAGAGCACTACCATGTGCTGGCACTTTATAAACATTCTTCCATTAAAACCTTCACTCTAACAAAAGCACAGTAGATATTACTATATAAGAATTTTATAAGTCAAACAGAGAAAGACATGTATCATATGACCTCACTGATATAAGGAATTCTTAATCTCAGGAAACAAACTGAGGGTTGCTGGCGTGGTGGGGGGTGGGAGGGATGGGGTGGCTGGGTGATGGACATTGGGGAGGATATGTGCTATGGTGAGCGCTATGAATTGTGTAAGACTGATGAATCACAGATCTGTACCTCTGAAACGAATAATACATTATATGTTAAAAAAAAAAAGAAGAAGAAGATAGTAGGAAGGGAAAAATGAAGGGGGGGGGGAATTGGAGGGGAAGACGAACCATGAGAGACTATGGACTCTGAGAAACAAACTGAGGGTTCTAGAGGGGAGGGGGGTGGGGGGATGGGTTAGCCTGGTGATGGGTGTTAAAGAGGGCACGTACTGAATGGAGCACTGGGTGTTATATGCAAACAATGAATCATGGAACACTACATCAAAAACTAATGGTGTAATGTATGGTGGTTAACATAACATAATAAAATAAAATTTAAAAAAAGAATTTTATACACAAAGGTTCTGAGAGTCAAGAGTTTAAAACCTTGTTCAAGATTGTTTTTAAGAACTTACAGCCCTAGGGCTTGCCACAGGGGAGCCAGCCTCTGAGCCAACTTCCATTGGAATTTGCAAAGACAGGACAATATAGTGAAATTGTACTCAGTCATTTTCATCCGGAAAATCAAACAATTTGCCTAGAGCCCTGAGATCCCTCACAGATGTGATGTGCTACGTCCCAGGTAGAGTCAGAGAACATGAAACACACTAACAATTCTACTTGCAATGGATCCTGTAGTAAAGAGTCTGACTCCATTTATGATGTTTCACTGCTACCAGTTTTCAAGCCAAACATCACACTCCCTTATCCTTCTGCCCTATATCTGGGCAAGCTGGTAAGAAAGTGCACATGCTCCCTCCCTTGGCACTAGCAGGAGGTTCAAACTAAACAAGGCCTGCCCTGTGCATGGGAAGCTTCACCCCAGCCTCACCTCCTACCCACACAAAAAGCCCAGGCCAGTATCATTTCTCCACTCTCTAATGCCACTTTGAGACCAGCGTGGGAGAGAGTCCTACCCTACCCAGGAAGCCACATTATGTGAGTAACAAACCTTTTCATACTCTCCTGGTGCGTGTGTGGCATCCTCACTGTCAACAGTCAAACCAAATTTTGGTGGAAGGCACATTTCGTCTCTGTGGAGTGATCACAATAGGCCCTGGCATCACAGCATAGTTCTGAAATTTATTCATTCATTCTAAAAGAATGTGCCTGGTGATATTCTAGGCATTGGGAAAAGCATTATAAACAACAGGGTACAAGTCCCTGCTTACCCAGAACTTACATTCCAATGGGGAGAGCCAAATAATAAACTGAATGAGTAAATTAAATATGTTGTATGGTAGACGTTGGTAAGTGCCATAAGAAAAATAGAGCAGGGAGGGGAGATAGGGAATGTAGGGAATATGAGTTGTAATTTGAATGTGGTCAAAGAAGCCACACTGAAACATACCAGACAGTGGAAAGAGCATGTCCTGAGGTCCTTAGAAAGGAGCATGACTGGTGGGTTCAAGGCACAAGAAGATTGGTAGGGAAGGTACAGAGTGTGTGAGGAGGAGAGTAGTAGGAGGTGAGGTTGCAGAAGGAAGGTAGAAAGGAAACAACAACTTTGACTTTTGTCTGAGTAAGATAGAAAGCCATTGGAGGATTAGAGCACAAGACTCACATGATGGACTTATGTTTTAATATAACATCTGTGGTGGGGCAAGGGCAGAAGCAGGGAGACCAGTCCCTAGACCCGTTTGCAAAACTCTGGGTGACAGTTGATAGCTTGGACCAGGATGGTAGCAGCTGAAATGATGAGAAAGTGATTGGATTCTTGATATATTTTGAAAGTAGAGCCAGCACTCAGCAGATGACCTTGCTTCATGTGTCACTATAAAATGGTAGCAATCAGAGAACTTCCGGATTCCACCCCCCATTTCTCCACCTGCCAGCATCTGTACCTATATATTCTGCTTTCCTTCCTATTAAGCATAGATGATCTTTTCATGCCCTATGTATGTACTAGAAGCCATGCTTCCTTGCATACTCAAGAACATTGCTCTAGCAATTCTTTCCTTTCTCCCTTACATTACCTTCATCATGAATATGCTATTCTCATTTTTTCACTCATTAATAAAAAACAAATGCAAATTTCCTCTTGTCCCTCTTTCCCCTGCTATGTACCCCTTTAACTCTTTGCTCACTTTGCAGCAAAACTGTTTTTTCTTTCTCTCTTCGGTGCCTCTTTTCTCATATCCCCATAACACTTTGCACGCACCTCCCCCCCCCCCCCCGACAACACTGCACCAAAACTCCTCTCGCCAGTTACCAATAATTCAGCTAATGGCCACTTCAGTTCTCAGTTTTCTTGAATTACCAGCATTTAACAAAGTTGTTCACCACCTTCTCCTTGATAAACTTTCTTCACACACTGCCCAGGATACCACACCTTCTTGCTTTTACATCTACCTTAGTAGTTGCTCCTTCTCAATCTCCATTGCTGGTTTCTTCTCTTTTCCTTGACCCCTTAATGTTGATATCCCCCAGGGCCAGTCCTTGGTCTTCTTCTCTCCATCTATACTTAATCCCTCTCTAATCATATCCAGTCTCATAGCCTGAAATACCATCTATATGCTGATGACTCCCAAATATCTCTAGGGTAAATCTCACTGCCTTCTCAACATCTTTGCTCATGTATCTAACAGACGTCTTAAACTCAATACTTCCCAAACTGAACCCTTGATCTTCCCCTCTATCTTGCTCTACCTGGTCCATCCTGTCCACAGTTGCTCAGGCAGAAACCTTGAAGTCATCCTTAACATCTCTTCTCTTACCCAATACATCAGAAATCTTGATGGCTGTCCCTTCAAAACATATCCAGAATGTGTCCCTCTTACCCCTTCCACTGCTACCACTCTGGCCCTTGCCTCCATGTATTATAGCTACCTACTGATGGATTTCACTGATTCTGTCTTGTCTCAACCCCCAACCTCTGCAGTTTATTTTCAACAGAGCAGTCCAAGAGAGCCTTTTAAAATGCAAGTTAGAGGTGCCTGGGTGGCTCAGTCGGTTAAGCATCTGCCTTCTGCTCAGGTCATGATCCCAGGGTCCTAGGATCGAGCCCTGTGTTGGGCTCCCTGCTCAGTGGAGAGCCTGCTTCTCCCTCTCCCTTTGCCCCCCACCCCAGCTCGTGCTCTCTCTCTCGCTCTCGCTCTCTATCTCAAATAAATAAATAAAATCTTTAGGGGCGCCTGGGTGGCTCAGTTGGTTAAGCAACTGCCTTCGGCTCAGGTCATGATCCTGGAGTCCCAGGATCGAGTCCCGCATCGGGCTCCCTGCTCAGCGAGGAGCCTGCTTCTCCCTCTGACCCTCCCCACTCTCATGTACTCTCTCTCATTCTTGCTCTCTCAAATAAATAAAGAAATCTTTAAAAAATAAATAAATAAAATAAAATCTTTAAAAAAGTTAAAAAAGTAAAAAATAAAATGCAAGTTAGATCATGTCCCTCTGTTCAAAACCTTCCAAAGATTCTTCATTTCACTCGGAGTAAAAGCCAAATCCAAATAATGGAGTACGTGTTTTGCCCTCAGTTCCAGGAACATTCTTCTCCTTGTTTCCAACATACTATATCATCCACTTATTTATTATGTCTATTGTTTATTGTCTGTGTACCCACTAGAACATAAGCTCAACGAAGGCAGGAATTTTCCTCTCTTTCGTTCACTGATTTATCATTCTCAAGAACCTAGAATAAATACCGGTACATAGTAAGGACTCAACAAATACTTATTGAACAAATGTAGGAGGGATTTTGACTCTGGGGAGGGGACCCATTCTTTTCACTTGCAAACATCTCTTAATATTGTTAACAGAAAGAACAGAATTTTCTATTATGTGTGAAGTGAGCTGATGGAATTTAGTGATGATTATAATCACTAATCACTCTTGAGTATTTAATCTGTTTCTAAACAGGGAATATCACCTACACAAATGTGAATACTGCACATTCACCAAGAAAGTACTTACTGTGCACCTACTGTTTGCCTAGCACAGAAATGAATGTCACTGAGGGTTGGAAACTATGGAGGAAGGTTTCAAAGAGTTTAAGACCTCCTGGCAAGTCTGCTCCAAGTCATACTCTTACTTTGACTAGAAGTCATTTTGCTATAACAATGCAGGATTAGGTTGCTGCCTTTTCACTTTCCTCTTTGTGCTACAAGGAAGACTCACATCAAGCCTGGACTTATGAGGTAGGGGTAGGGAGAGGGGTTATAGAAAATGTTAAGAAGTAGGAGTCCAAGGGGCGCCTGGGTGCCTCAGTCGTTAAGTGTCTGCCTTCTACTTGGGTCATGATCCCGGGGTCCTGGGATCGAGCCCCTCATTGGGCTCCTTGCTCAGTGGGGAGCCTGCTTCTCCCTCTCCCACTCCCCCTCCTTGTGCTCTCTCTCTCTTGCTGTCTCTCTGTCAAATAAATAAATAAAATCTTAAAAAAAAAAAAAAAAAAAGAAGTAGGAGTCCAAGCCTTCAGCAGTTCTCGAAGGAGATAAGATGGGGGGACATTGCCTCTGAGAAGGAATTTCTTCTGCAATTGTGGTCACTTGTCAGAAAGGAGCCTCAGACCCCAGTTTAAAAGCACAGGTCAAGCATTTGCCACCTTCTCAGACCTGGCTGGTGATAAGTGCTTCCGGAGAGTACCAGGGGTTCAGAGCCACTCCTGGAGCCGCCATTGCTGAGGAGAGGAGGGCAGAGGGACAGGGCTTGCCTCTCTCTTCACCCTTCATCCAGAGAAGTCTGCTTTTATCTGTCATTTGTTTATGCATGCATGTTGGATATTTTTTGAACAAAGGGTTTATTCTGTTAATATCTTAGTTTCTGCCTGGGAAAATAAGTGTACATCTGATTTTTCTCTTTTCCTCACAGATCTGTGCAAGCTTTATTTGTATTTAAATAGAAGTCATGAACTGGAAATGTGAGGGCTCTGAGGGCTCTTGCTGGTAGAACTAAGGCAGCATGAGCCTCTCTGTGCTTCACTTTCATACCTGCAGTACAGCATCACGATTTTTTACATTGTCACCTTTGTAAAGATGATGCATTTGAAATAGCTTGGAAAGCACCAGCTTCTCTGTCACCTTGAAAGTGAAATACCAAAGTTAAATAATGAAAAGAACCATCTCTTAGGATGCCTTGTGCATTTTTTCTATCAGCTACAGCACTTACCGAGATTAATAAATGTATCCTTCTATCTGCTCACTTAATTTGCAATAAAAGAATATAATCATCAGTAGACACATAGGAGAATTGCAGTTTGCCTGGCAGGCGTACACACAGAATGGGGGAGGAATGAATGATCTACAACTACCACAGCGACGTCGGTACATCTCACAAACATAATGCCGAGCAAAAGAAACCACACAGAAAGGAGCATATGCTGAATGATTCCATCACAGGCAAAACTAACCTGTGATGTTAGAAACCAGGATCATCGTTACCTTGGGTAGGGGGAGTAGCAACTAGAAGGAGATACAAGGGAGGCTTCTGGGCACTCTTAATGTCCTGTTTCTCTTTCTGGGTATTAATTATGAAGATGTGTTTACTGTAAGAATTCATTGAACTATGTGAGCTTCAGGATTTGTGCACTTTTCTGTAGGCATGTTACACTTTAATAAAAATATTACATGAACAATTCAGATGGCTTAAGTTAAGTGGCGAATTTTATTCTGTCCCCTGAGGTAAGTAGAAATACGGTTGTATCTCTGCAACTCAGGCTGGGGATGGAATCCTCAAGGACTTTCCTATGAGGAGGCTGGCACAAATCTGAGGCAATAATAGACAGTTTTAATTACATCCTACTTTCATTCTAAATACCAAGGTAACAGGTTTTGATGGAAAATTGTGCCAAAGGACAACAAATAAGATGCACATGCGCATTATAGAAATGCTCTGCTATGGGTTTGGTTGAGGTTTACTGTTTCTGTAAGCATTTAAAGCAACTACTTATTCTGACAGATTCTCCTCCTGTTGAGTTTGGCAGGATGCCATGTACAATTAGACTCATGGATATTTATTGAAGATAATGATGAATACTCTGTGAACCATAACTTTTTATGGTCAGATGTTGCTTTTCTCATGTATTTGTTGTTACAGTTTGCAATTTTGTGCCAGTTTTAGAGCGCTTCTAGATACAAAACCATCATCCAACAAACTGCTTAATGCCATCTGTAGAAACAATTTTACTGGAATAAAACATGACTATTACCTGTTCAAATTAAATTAGATCCTTAAAAAATACATTTAATCATAGCTTCCAATCCTAGGTCTGCCATTTATTACCTATGTGTCTGTGGGCCATTTGCTGAACCCGTTTCAGCCTGTTTTCCTCAATTGTCTTGTCCTCATGGAATTTTCATAAGGATTAAATGAGATAATCCCTGTAATTAATGTAGAGCACTTGGCACAGGGTCTGCACCCGAAGGCTTATTAAGTCTTCACTCTTAGTTTTATTAATAGCTTAACTACCACATTATATGTGAATGGTAAAACTGATCACTTATTCAGGGATATTTGACATCAAAAATAGCATAGCATCTGAACAGAGAAAAGTTGCAGAAAACACCAACAACTAAGAAAAATTAATTTTAAAAACCTTAAAATTGAGAAATGTCTATGTATTAATCCATTCTTCTGATGACTTCAAAAAAGAACACCTCTCTTAAGTACTAATGATAAAATAAAATTCTGCCCAACTCATAGAAGGCTGGCATTGAAAAGGAGCAGAATATGAGAATTACTGACTGGTTTATGCAACATTCATTTTTCCTCAAATGTCAACATGATTTCTTAAAGGAGCCATCTTTAAAGAGCAAAATGTTCTCATCTGTTTTCTTCCTGAGACTTAAAGACTAGGTGACACCTTATATGGTTCCCCTCACCCTCCTTTCTTCTCTCCAGGGGCAAGGGGAGTGCATTAGCAAGAACAGTGAACTTGAGATCTGTATCCTGGTGCTATTTGTATTACCAAGTCACTTAATCCCTCTGAACTTTATTTTGTTATATATTTGATGAACCTCATTACTGATTATTACAAGGCAAGAACTGCGTAAAATAGTTGTTTGCTTCTAAACCCTAGAAAGCTCTTATGGGGCACCTGGGTGGCTCAGTTTGTTAAGCGTCTGACTTGATTTCGACTCAGGTCATGATCTCAGGGTTGTGAGGTCGAGCCCCGCGTTGGGTTCTGCCCTGGATATGGAACCTGCTTAAGATTCTCTCTCTGCCCCTCCTCTCTCTCTTTCCCTCTCTAAAATTAATTAATTAATTAATTAATTAACCCTAGAAAGCTCTGATGCTTGTAGATAGGATGAAATATTTGAAGAATCAACCAATGTGTTTTTGTTTGTGGTACCTCCTCTTTGATCCTATCCATTCGTCCATTTGGGCAGTCATGTTATTGATTCAAGGGAGATCTGACAGAGCAGAAATGCAGAGAAAAAGAAAAGAGGTGATATGTGGTTTATGAGTTTCAAAATGGACTTTTTGAAACATAACAGAGATAATAGTTTGAGAAAAAAGAAATTTTGAGTTTCAATAGCTTACGATTCCAGGCACAAACAGTAGATTTGAAAGAAATCTTGGATAGTCAGAGCCAGTTTTTTCTTCCTGCTTCATCACCTAGCCTCCAATACTGGGACCTTAGAGCAGAAAAAGAGAAGCAAGAGAGAAGCAACAACAGAAATAGAAATTGATGGACCTTTGACACTGTGCCCTGCTGTCTGCCCCCCAGGCCAACTACTGAGGGGTGGGAAGCATGATGGAAATTTCAGATGAGTCTGGGGAACCCCAGAGTTGATAACACCTGTGTCTCATTTTTAAGACAGAGCTCTAGGAGGCAACACATGTTATAGAACTCCCTGGCACTCAGCCTGAAGAAGGAAGGATAGAGAAAGCCTTGCAGTATCTCTGTACCCAGTATGACATGGAGAGCTGCCAAGGGTTGAGAGAGTCAAACCAAGAAACATTTCAGGTCTTGTGATCCAAGTGAAGCAAACTCCAGTGAATGGGAGACAGCCAAGGTCCAATGGGGATATAGAAGTCCCAGTGGACTCCAGTGTGGATATCTGATGATGATGTCCTGATTACCAACGCTCAGATTCCCATAGCTCTAGACATCTCCTTCACATACTCTCCAGGGCTTACCCATGACTGTGGGGAAAGGAAGAGGAGAGCCTACATTGACAAAGTAAACCCTGAAATGACTGAGGATGCCAAACATTGCAGAGATTCGGTTTCCACCATCCTGCAAAATTGGAGCAAGCAAGAAAAAATTCTTTACCTATTAGGACACATTTCTTACCCACATGAGTTTGAAGGCTGAGAATTTGTGTCCACTCATATTTTGTACTGAACATGAAAAGCTCTTTGGGACTTGTAATCAATTCTTCATGGAATTCCTACAGATGACGCTAATCTTTCTGCTTACAGCTTCTTTGAGAATTGGAAAGAACACTCAGAGGCTCACACTGCTACTCCCAGTGACAGTGTTTTCCCTTTGTGCTTGCTAACAAGACAGACAAATTCCCCCACTGGGCAACTCCTCCCAAATCCTCACCCTCTGGCCCCCTCTTCAGCATAAGTGCGAGTTTGTCTGGGGACTCACCTGTTTCTGTGGACAGTCTTGTTCGAGTACTTCTTTTTTCAAAAATCATGCCTAAGGACTTCCCTTGTAATAAGGGCAAATACTGAAAATTAAGGACAAGAATACAATTAAAATGAAAAATATTTTATATCCAATATCAAAGATTATGTTTCAAAAGTTATTCTTTACATTACCAGAAGATGTAGAATAATTAATCACTGCTTCCAAATAAGCATTCAAAATATTACTTAAAAAGTGAATTTAAAGTGGTTTTTTTTTTCATGTTCTATACAAATGGAGGAAGGGAACAGGAAAACTCCTACAGCTTATTGACTTGTAATTAGAAAATATTAGTTGCTCTGGGTTCAACCTGAACACTTGTTCCAAAGTATGTTAATATTTCCAACTGGAGCCATCTTTTTACCTAAATCCATGGAAACCCATATCAATGCTCAATGACCTTGAAGATGCTTGGTTCAGAAGTGTTTTCTCAGCTAGAAACAATGCTACTCTGTCACAACATGGGGCATTAAGACTCCTAAAGATGAAGCCCCAACTACACTTTCATCATGCATCCTTGTGGGAGTGCAAACGCTTTGTTTCTGGAAATCATTTGGAAACGATCTGGAGAGTTTGGGTGTGGGGTGGGGCTTTTCCTCCTTCCTCTTCTCGTAGATAGACTTCCCGATAGGATGAGTTCTGGAACAAATAGATTCCTGCCAGCTAACTTTCCTTACACACAAAGTATGAAGAATAGGCCTGGGGTAGTGGGGGACCTTTTCTCCTTATTTCAGGTCTTATATGAGAATGTCAACTCATAATAGTTGGAGACACTCCTGTTTTCTAAACTTGGAGAGCTAATGAACTAGATAAGAGAACCAAGGTTGTGTAAAACTTCCTCAACCTGAAACCAGCTCTTTAAAATGCTTTTGAACCAGCTTGGAACACGAAAATGCTTTCACAATTAAGCAGCCTAAATGAAGCTGCTGCATTAATTGTGTTTCAAACATAAATTGCTCAAAATGCAGAATAATGCTTACAGCTAAGCACCATATCCCATCTCTTCTCCTACTTGGTTACCACTTAATTGTTTCTTTGCTAATCTAAATTATTTTTAACACTGTCACATCACTATGAATTTTTGGACATTATCCTAATGATCATATAGCTGATAGTTATTCACAACTGAAATTTTTTGCCAGGAAAAAAAGTATCATCCTTATTTTTAACTTGATAGAAAACGCACAGAGACGAGAATGAAGGTATAAAAATAAAATCTTTCCAGAGAAATGCTTCCTTAGGTTCTGATCCAATTAATAATGAATTTCAACATTCCACATGAAAGAAGTGCAATGACTTGTCATTGAATAACTGATTCTTATGCTTTTTATATGTCTGTACACTCGGTGATAATCAATTACCTTGACTGTGTGATTTCATTACTTAGCTACTGTTTAGGAATTTTAATATATTTTCTTTCCCCTCCTTCTTCGGAAAGGCTGTCTTTAAAAAGGCTGGTTGGTAGTATCAGAAAGTAAGATGAAAATGCTACATACCTCTCCTTTCTGTTTTATCCTAAATTTTAGATCTGCCGATAGCCATAACATATACTTAATTTCTTCTCCTGTAAAGTTCTTTAGAGTGAGGAGGTCACGACCCTTCAGCTGTACTTTATTTTGTAGTGGTTGTCCACATCTACAAAAAAGAAAAAAGAAAAAGAAAGAGAAATATATATTTAAGAAAAAAAAAAACCATGACCTATGGTGATTCATTGTTTTGTTCTTGAAACAAAACATAGCAAATCACACGGAGCCTCATGTGTCTCTGCAAAGTGCTAATGCATTAAAATTGATATGGCTTTGGTTTACATTTTAGATAGCCAATATTTTGGATGTTGAGAGAAAAGAAACATTTGAGGAAGGAGGTGAATTCTTATTTGCTGGGAATAGCCATTTGCTGGGCTTTGCCACTTACGAACTGTGCAACTTCAGACAAGTTACCTAATCTCTCTCTGCACCTAAATTTCTCCCTCACCTAGAAAATGAGTATAATAATCTTATAGGGTTGTGAGGATGAAATGATTGAATGCATGGAAATCAGACAATGCCTGGCATATAATAAGCATTCGATAAATTTTAGCTCTTTTATTGATTGATTATATGATTGATTATACAAACAGAATTTACAATGTCCATACAATAGAAAACATTTCCATTCTTTTTACCCTACCGCCCTTCAAATCTATTCTGGGAGATTTGTTCTTTACTTGTCCCTGGTCAAATACAATGGGCCTTGTGGCTTTTCTAGTA
Source organism: Phoca vitulina (assembly GCF_004348235.1). Lineage (NCBI taxonomy): Eukaryota > Metazoa > Chordata > Mammalia > Carnivora > Phocidae > Phoca > Phoca vitulina. Next base: position 11,685,070 of record NW_022589738.1, on the reverse strand, counting down.
ACTTTCAGAAAATAAAATTAAAAACAATCCTCTGTGCTTACTTTATTCCTCCCCTAAGAGTCTCAGTAAAATAATGTGTAATAATAATAATGACTTTTTTTAACTTTAAGAAATGTACTGCAAGTTAACACCCTTTTTCCTTCCAGCTCATGCCTAATTCAAGCTGGCCCCCTCTAGAGGGAAGAGGGACCTTGAGCTGTTTCCTCTATTTCCCTGCCTTTAGTCCCTCCAAGTAAAGCCTAGGGAAGGCGAGGAGTTAAGGGTCAGACAAAGTCTGGTTCTGTTCTAGCAATCTAGTACTGGTATAGGTACTTGAGGCTCTCTCTCTTGTGGGGTGCTTTGGAGGGTCCTTCGGAGAACTCTGTCATCACTGGGAATTTCTCACAGTAGTCCTTGGTGGTGGACAATTACATTGCTCGTGCCATCTGAGGGAACGCATCCAGACTCCTTTTGCAGAGATCTCCCCAACCTCCAGAGGTCTCTTGGCCATCATGTGAAACAATACCATGCTAGGTCTCTTTCTCAGTCTGTATTGGTTCATGGGAAGCTCTTCATGCTCTTTGCTGTGACAAGAGTCAGTTTCATTCCAGTATAGACTCTCCTCTTGTTCTGCCATCAAAACAGCTAGGCAACCTGTCCTTCTTACTCTAGATTTCCCAGGTATAGGCCTGGATTTGGTGTATGGTGTCCTCAAGCTGTCCTATTAAAGATACCGATGCCCTTGGAGCCACTTTCCTTAGGCTGGAGGTGAGGGGAGAGTACCTCTCCCTGTCATACACAGTGGTAACACTTTAAAAGTCCTCTTCTAATCTACAACCCATCTCTTAGTTTCTGCAGTCCATTTTAGAAGCTGGAAGTGGTCACCAGTGGGTTGCAAAACTAATTCTTATGTATCTCCTTTGTTCCTGTTTTAATGGCATAGCATCTCACTTTGGAATGAGGGAAGAGTAACACCTATTGGGCCTGAGCAGAAACTGAGATGGAAAGAGTCCCATTTTAACATTTGGTAACATTGTGATCACAATAATTATTATTTGGGGTAATCAGTATCTAAGATTGAAAATGTTTATTCTTTCATTTTCCCAGTGTTATCTCTATTTAACAATAATTATATTGTATACAATTAGAAATTATGAATAATGAAGGGCAAATTGTGGTTCACCACAGGCACTAAACATTAATCTTACTAGAAGTAAAACAACTGTCACAAAATGATCATGCTTGAATTTCAGCTTAATGAAAGAGCTTGGACTACTTGAGATGAAGAGTAAATTCTTTAGTGGGATTTATGTATGTCTTGCAATGATGACAAGAGGATAGGTAGGAAAATCACAAATTCACTCAATTTGTTGTTTCCAATGCATGATGTCAAATAACTTAGATAAAGGAATATTTCACTAAACATCCAACTTTCTGGCAGAGTTGATTGGTTCATTTAGTCTTTGATAGATGAATAGATTTTTTTCAGTTGACTTTTTGTGACGTTAAGCCCTTCAGAGATTCTAGTTAGTAAGGAAAGGAACTTCCATAAAGATCGAGGGTTTATGAGTTAGTTGGCTAATGGTTGACTGATTGATTTAATATAAGATACTAATGACAGGGGCGCCTGGGTGGCTCAGTTGGTTAAGTGGCTGCCTTCAACTAAGGTCATGATCTTGGGGTCCTGGGACCAAGCCCCCTGTCAGGCACCCTTCTCAGTGGGGAGTCTGCTTCTCCCTCTCCCTCCGACCCTCTCCCCTGCTCACACTCTCGCTTCCTCTCTCTCTCTCTCAAATGAATAAATAAAATATCTTTTAAGAAAAGATACTAATGATATTCAATTCCAATAGAAATTAGTGTTTTCAGCTAATATGTGGATCAAAATTTTGGTCAACATACCTGTTTCAAAGATGTACCATAGCCTTCAACTTTTATTTTTTTATTATTTTTAAATTTTTTATTTAAATTTTTATTGACATACAGTGCAATATTGGTTTTAGAAATAGAATTCAGTGATTCATCACTTACAACTTTTTTTAAAGGATTTTATTTATTTGTTTGACAGAGAGAGAGAAAGAGAAAGCACAAGCAGGGGGAGCGGCAGGCAGAGGGAGAGGGAGAAGCAGACTCCCCGCTGAGCAGGGAGCCAGATGTGGGACTCGATCCCAGAACCCTGGGATCATGACCTGAGTCGAAGGCAGATGCCTAACCGACTGAGCCACCCAGGTGTGCCCATCACTTACAACTTTTAAAAATATGTCATTCATCTACTCTCTAAATTGAAGTTTCTTTAAAGCAGTGGTCCACAATTTATTTTTATTACAGACCCCCAACATTAAAGCATTTTGGACATGGATCTACAATGTATGTTTACTTATTTATATAATATATGTGTTACTACCCTAGTAGACTGTGTACGAAACAAAACATTAGAAAATGTAAAAGTTTAGACTGAGAAGAACCAAATATTTAAAAAATAAATTTGTAAATATACAAAAATATTTTGCGGGCTAAACAAGTTTCTGGAATAGACCTTCATTTTCTTCCTTCCACTTGAAGCCTAGTAAAAATCTTACAAAACTGTGTCCAAGATTTGGATAATACTATTCAGAAATTTGATAATTTAAAGATATGACATTTAGGCAGAAAATGTATTTTTACATATGTATTTTGGTTATGTGTTTGGTTCTGATAATGTTAATTAGTGATAACATTAAGCAACACTTGGAATAAACAAGTACTGATATTGTTGAGAAGTAAACCCTTAAACTGATATTCTTGCATTTTTTACAGTCAACTGAATTTGGGTATCTGTAAACAGGTTTAACATGTCTGAGTTGAAGTGGAGGCATGCAGCTTAAACTTTCCCAATTCACATTTAGGGCATCTTTGCAAAAAAAATTTTTTTTTTCTGGAATAAGGTCCAAGTAAGATAAAATCACAGGGGATAAACTCTCTTGACTCTGTATCTCAAATAAAACATTAATATTCTATGACTTAAGACTTCCTCCAGTATTATTTTTAAAAGGGAAAAAGCTTTGCTGGAAAACCCTGCTCCCCAGGATTTGAGAAATTTTTTTATTATGTTCAATTAGCCAACATATAATATTTGTGAAACATCACTATGGTTGTTGAACTCCCATCGACAACAGGAGAAACCACTCATATGCTAATTTTGAGGAATTATTTTTTGCTGAGAGCTCAAGCTCATTCTCCTGGCAATTTTGGAGCCCAGAAAAGCTGAGTCATCAGGGCAACACTTAAGGGATTCAGTACCCTCCCACACTCTCAGCCCTTGCAGGGTTGTGTTGTATCTACTTCCTTCTAAACACAGGACTACAAGTTTCATTCAAGAGAATAGCGTAGATCTTGGAATTGTGGTGGTGGTGGTGGTGTTGAATCTCAGAGAAAAAGAAAGGATGCATGGAACTTAATTTTTCTCCCCCTTCCCATGAGAGAAAGCAGGAAAATAATGGTGAAAGAGGAGACCCAACATCATCTTCAGCTACTTCAAAAAACCTCCAACTTCCAGCTCTTATAAGCAGGAGACAGATTGGGAGAAGTAAAAGGTCTCTGGGTGTTTCTCAGATTTGTCCTTATACTCCAAGAAGTTGGGATTAGGGTTGGGTTTAGGGTTGGGTTAATGTTGTGCTGTTGGGATTGCACTGTGAGATGATGTTCTTGTTATTTCTCCATTGACAGATTCAAGTTTAAAGATAAAAGGAAGATACAAACATTCTGCTTGAATCTTCCCATTTTGTCCAGACCTTCCATTTTAAAATTTATATAGCAAGAGAAACCTTATTTCAAATTATTTCTTTCAGACCACAAGTAATCAGAAGAATACCTCCTTGTGACTCCAATCTCCATAGGGCAGTTACTGATAATATCGCCTTCACTCTTGCCCTGGGATTGCGCCTCTAATAGTATTAGCAGATAAGCTTTTTCTTTTCTTTTCTCTTTTCTTTTTTTTTTTTTTAAATACAGATCATTCTGGCTTTGCATGGTAGTGTGGGACTGTAAATGACCATTATATCTGCAACCGTGCAGAGCAACCTTAATAGTAAGTTGGAAAAAAATCACAATTGTTCCGTGACTTTTAATTTTTTGTCAAGACATGAAACACTCTCATATTTTCAGTTATAAATGTGTAGGGAAATGAAAGAGTAAAATATATTTATTACACTGTAATTTAAAACATTAGAAATATTGAGACTTAGAGTGTTTTATTTTTTGTAAAACTGTCAAGAGTAGTTTGAACCGTGCGTGCTGTCTTCTTATTATATAGCATATGTTACAGAGCAAACATCTTGTCTATGCTCTGGTGAATTGCCGTACTTTCTAAGTTTGGATCAACTTCCAATATTTTATCCTTTGCACTTCCAATATGTAAAATATCTCTGATAATTCCTTGAATGTCTAAGTGTTTTGCTGGTGTCACTTCCTCTGGAACATCTTTATACTTTATGTCACAACCATTTTCCTCATTTATGTCGGTAAGTTTATCTTCACTCAATTCCTCTGACTGCATAGCTAGAGCCTCTCAAACAGTAGCAGGGTCAACAATCCCACCATCAGCTATTTCTTCTATAAATGCATTCCCATTTGATTCAAATGTAACTGCCAGTGTTATTTTTTATTTCTCTGCTGCACTTTGGTCTCTGTCAGACAATTCCTCCTTTCAGTTATTCATTTTTATAAAATGGCACATCAGTTTGTCATTGGGGAAAAAAGCAGCACAACTATACTCTTTGCTGTTTACGTAGACTGAATAACAGATGCACAGTGAGCAATCACCGAAACTTGATGTGATTGGTCACTGATCATGATGTGCAGCTGTTATTTACATAGTGATTTACATAGTGATTTGTATACAAAAGTGCCAGCAATGAGGTTTTTACTTTATGCAGCTACTCACAATTAATATACTATGGCAGCTGAAACTTGAACTGTGTACTCGAAAGACTGGTGTTATTTGACTCAACTGCACTAATTGAAATTCCTGCACGTTGGGACCTTGCAAAGGAAGGACTGCCTATGCTCCAAATGCTTTCTCATTGTAGGACTCTTTCACATACCATTCTTTCTGTCCAGAACACTATTCCCTCAGCTCTCAATGCTGGCTCCTTCTCATCCTTAGGCTTAAATACCACCTCCTGGGAGATTCCTTCCCTGACTGTACTAAGTAGTCTCTGTTTTGCCTTCATTTTGTTCATGATATTTACCACAATTCTTAAATATATATTTATGTGTCTCTTTATATTACTTACTTTTTACCTTCCCATTGAACTATATGATCCATGATGGCAGGGATCCTGCCTGTTTTATTTATTAATATATATGCAGTCCTTATTGCAATGTCTGGGATATAGTAGGTATTCAATAAATATTTCTTAGGTAAAAGGATGAATATATCTCTGGGAAGAAGTAGAACAATTTGTATATGAATGAATTCAGCAGATTTCTGAGAATGAATTTAGAGAGATTTGCCATGATGGATTTTCAATATCCTGATCAAACTCTGATGACAAAAAAAAAAAAAAAAAAAATACCAAGAGCTCCCCAAACAGAATTAATGTTAAGGGAAAAGCAAGTATGGGCTGTGGCCCAGGCTGAACACAAGGCTTGAGAGTCATGGAGGAAAACTGACTGTGGCCTAGTGTGTTGTTAAAGTTGAAATTCCCCAGGGCTCAACTATTCTCAGACAGTATTTACACTCCTGGGAATAATAGTTGGACATATGCATGTGAAACAAGAGCATTATAACCTTGGATCTCAGGCACAGCAGTCTGAGTCAAGTGCAAAAACCTGGAAAACTGGTGAGAGGACCTGGTGGGACAAACTTCTGCCCATAGCACCATGAGAGCCAAATCTAAAGTACAGTAACAGTGAATTATACCAATACTTTGGTTCCCTCTCTCCATGAGCCCCTCTTGTACAGAGTAAGTCCCCAGGGTACTTGGGGACAAAAAGGGTAGAGAGGTAGATTCTGGAAATTTTTTAATTGCATCTCAACCAGTGAAGGGGAGTCATACCATTGAAAAATCATTAGAGGAGTCACCACCTTTCTCGATTCTATTCAGGAGGTGGGGCAGGAAATGTTTGCATAGGAAAGATAGCTGTTTTTCATAGATATCAAGAACTAACCAGGAAAATTTATCACTGGAAGGAAAGCAAACACAATGGTTCAAGTTTAAGTTCCTATCCTGTTTACTGTCTCCTCATAGACCTCCTCTTGGCTCTGAAATGGAGCTGCCACACCTCTTTCCTAAGCTATTTAAAAATTCGAGAAAAGTAGAAGAGTTCCACAATTGTACCATGTTGAAATGCCTCTGCCACAGGCCCCCTTTTTTTCTGGTCTGTATCAAGCATTTCTTGCTTTCTGGTGATAAATCGATAACTCAAATCAGCCAGCTAAAGCCACTGGCATAAATGGCTTCTAAGTTCTTATAGAGACCCCATGCCTCAGTTGGAAGCAGCCTACTCTGGTTCTGGAGCACCTGAACCAGGGCCAGAATTACTATTTTAGTGCTCCCATAAAATACTTGGTTTTCTTATACTTCAGTGTGTCTCCTTGGTAAACCAGACCTAAACCACATTATCATTTTTCAGCCAACACACAATAGGGAGGATACAATATTGGAGAAAACAATGAGAACCATGGGCAGATTTTCTGTCAAAACTGTCATTGCAGTCTGGCTAAAGCCAGAGCTTTTGAAAAAAGCAAGACTAGTTCCTTATATTAATTTTATCCCTTGAAAAAATAATTACATAGATTTCTCAACCTCAAATCACTGAATGCTAAGAAGTTAAGCCAAGGTAATAGTAGACCTTTGTGTTAGCTTTACCCAAATATCTTCCTAGCTAGAAAATGGAAGCATATTCTGTATTGGCAGAATAAAACCTTTCATTGCAAGAGTCTGTGTTTTCCAACTCTGGTAAATTGTTTGGAGCATGGAAGGAGATCTGGATGTGTTCCCTTGTATAATTATATTTTGTTGGAAGAGAAAGTGCTTGATTCGAGTAAAATGTGGTCAGTCAGAAACAGACTTTGCCAGAATAGGAAAAAATTCAGTGTTAAATGGTATTTTGATCCCCATGGAAAATTTGAGATGAAGACTTTATCTTCTGGAGGCATAAGAGGGAGACAGTGGGCCTTATGGCTGAGATTTTTGTCTTTCTTTAATGTTGCAGATTGATGCAACCATTAAAGCATATTTTCTTGGTGTTTTTTTTTTTTCCTTTACTGAGATATTTTGGCTGTATTTTTAAAAAGGAGATTGTACAAGGGTAGAATGGCCAACTTGATCAGTTTGAAAAGATCAAAGTAATCAAAGCAGCGGAAAAAAAGAGCAGTGGTTTTAATTATTCCAATTCTAGTCCTAGTTCAACTGTGACCTTGGGAAGATCATTTTCTATCTTTGGCCTCAATTCCTCATCTGAAAAATTAAGAAAATCAACTCAAAATCAGTGATCCATCTTGTCTTCGTCTTCCACAACATCCATGAAGTTTATAAACGCAAGACTTCCCATGGGTCATACTGGAGCCATCTGAATTCTCAGTGACTGCCTTTAATTTCATCCCTTTCTTGCCATCTCAAGAAGTCATACTGCAATGCATGCAAGGGAGAGTGACTTTATTTTCACAAAACCCTTGAATCTCATCCTATACTGATTTGAAAATATAAAGCACTAATTATCTCCAAATTTCTTTACTTCATTAACAACAATAACAGTAGTCTATTACTAAAAATTGACCTGCAACCTTTCTCACTGTTGCCTCATGCTCTTATGTGGTCTAAGTCACTGTTATAACTGGGTGACAGGTGGTTTCTAAGAAACCTGAGATCGTCAGCCTTCTAAACTGGCACGACTTCCCATCATCTGAAAATTGAAGAGGGTTAGATTTGTACAGATACTATTAAAGGGCTGGAACCCCGAAACTGTTGAAAATCTGTATCTGCCTCTACTTCTTCTATCTCAGTTAAATCACTAAATTACTAAAAATAACAAACTAGAAATAGACTCAAATTTTACTGTTGGCCAAGGGAAACATCATGACCCGGTTCCATGTCTGATCTCAGACCTTGTCTAGTTTTCTGAAGTCAGGAAATATGTTTTTAAAAGGGCATTCATTTTCAGCTATGACAGAAGATGTGAATAATCAAAGAGGATTATTTTCTCTCCTCTAGGCAAGAGCATGGATGGCCTATAATTGCTTCATCCATGTGTCCACGTGCATAGAGATAGTATGTGTGTGGGATGAAGGGAGCATAATGAGTTATGTAAGCCCTTAAGAGAGGTCTGGAATGAAATACCTGAAAACGAGTCACCTCCACCCCAATCCATAACCTCCACAAAATTGGGTGGCTTAGCTCAATATTCTCTGAAGAAATTTCTATTTGTGAGATGAAATTGAACTGCACTTACAAATTGGTCTTCTCTGATAAAGAAAGAGATTTTTTTAGTGGTTTCTTTAAAAGCTATAAGTGGTTTCCCTAATAGGCAACAAATCATGGGACACTGTCTATTATCCAAACACCGCCAGGCTCTAGAGCCTTGTTTGTGAGATGAAAAGCCTATGGATTGGGTGTTTTCGGCAGTCTTGGTGTCTGAGCCTATTGATTTTGGAGAAAAAAAGAAATAATAATTGACTAAAAATGATTGATTTGGGAGCCTGCCTGAATGGCTTCAGCCTCACTTAAGCTGTTATTTTTATCCTGTCCATGGCAATATGGCTGCTCACTTCAAAACTGGGCAGTCCCTATTTTGTGGCATTGCCACAACCTCACCACACATTTCTTATTATGCTCTAGTGTTAAGATCATGTGGTACATTCTATAGCAAGGTCTCTCCACCTTTCCCAAGAGATATGGAGGAAATAAAGAGCTCGAATCTCGGTGGAAGGCTGAAAATCAAAGTAAAAGTACAATACAGGCAGAGTTGACAAGGAGCTTTTCTCTGTTGTTGAGAGGTCATCAAAAGCCAGAGGTCTTACTGGAGATCAGCAATTCTGAGTTCATCTCGCTGGCAGGTAGCATAGCTAACTAAAATAGTTGGAAAAAAAATACCCATGCCACATGAGAACGATACCATTTCAACATTATCCCATTTTCACAAGAGGCTTATGCTCTTAAGTTTCTAATGACATGGGTGATTCGAGGCTTTCATATTTTCAAATAGCAGGTATAGATTCAGGCTGATTTAGCCATGCTTTTGCCTCAGCCCCCATTCACTGTGAGAGATGGCTCGCCAAGACTCTGTGAATTACAGTCTGGCTATTGGATAGAGACGATAGAATATTAGTAAATACCAAAGAAGCCCAAATGTTTGGAAGGGGTTTTACTTGCAAAAATTGAACTTGTTGTCCTTATTTTAAAAATCAATCATCACTGTAATTTTCAAAGAAGAGTATAAGTTTAAGCTCCAAGCTTTGGTTATTCATTCAGTTGATTATTTTCAGCTCAGTGATGATTCTTTGTTAAAAACTCGGGAATAAAATTTCATCATACTTTTATCTGATGTACCTCAGTGGGATGGAATAATAAAATAATGAACATTCGTCTGTCACTTTACAGTTTTCACACATATTATCTCACTGATTATCAATAGACTATGACTTCATGTGTCTGGTATGAAGGACCTTCCTTACCTTCTTTGCCACTGTATCCCCAAACCTTGCAGAGAGTGTGGCACAAAGTAGGTGCTCAATAAGTATTTATTAAATGACTTGTTGAACGACCTTGTGATGTAAGCAGAGCAGATATTACTCTTTTTCCCATTTTATAGGTGAAGCAACATTACAGAAAATTTTAGTGACTTGCTCAAGGTCAATATAGCCAGCAAGTGGTGGTGCCAGGCTTTGAATCTAGTTTAGACTCCAAAACCTGAGCTTTACTCCACATCTTTAGGTTATGTGATCTAACTCTAGTACTAATCAGTAAATGCCATAATCCGTCTGGGCCTCACTGACCTTATCTGTAAAATAAGAGAAGGCTAATATTCTGTGGCTCTGCGGTCCCATCTAGGTCTAATACTACAGGCTTAATTTACAGTATCATTTACAATGTCATCTGGCTTCCGAGAGTCTTCTCTTCACTGAAGAAATGGTGCTCGTGGTAGAGTCCAAAGAACACAAAGCTGCCAGGTGGCCCCAGAGGAGGTACTCAGGGCCACTGTCACAGGTCTGCTTCCTAACAGTGGGAGAGAACTTCCAGACTAGAAGCTTCTCCCTTTAGGAAGTCAGTGAAGTTGTTTTGAGGTTGGTTGTAAAGAGTCTCTGGGAAAATTCTATGTGATTGTTAACGTGCCATTACTCCAGAAGCTTTCTAGCAATGATGTGCACATTTCATGGCCTTCCTACCTTGGTTAACTTATTATCCCTGTCCCCTTCCCCACAGACACACTCCACGCCACCTTCCACTGCACGTTCAGTGGCTGTAAACAGGATGTCGCTTTTATAATGAATTCATTGGAAACAGCCTCCATTCATATGCTACCAAGAATTTCAGGGATAGATTTCAAATATGGATTTCATTTAAAAAAATATCATTATCCTCATCACACCTAAGGCTCCTTTGCAGCAGCTTCGTAAATATTTATCCAATTGTTATTTGGAGTCTGGTTTTTTTATTTTATAAAGAACTGATTAATCCACACTCCCTAGAATGATAATTTTCCAGCAAACCCAAATACAAACTGAAGGCCCTGTGTAAATTAGTTCTAATTTTCTTCAGCCAGTAGCCTGCTTAAAATGTACCCAAATGGAAGATGTCCAGAACATTTAGTCTGTTTTACCTGCCGAGGTTAACGTCCCCCCCGCCCACCCCACAAACAGCCTGCTATGAAATCTGATTACAGAGGACTGAGAAATGAAAGCTCAGCTGGAATTAGAGACAGCTGTCTCAAATAAGGGTAGAACCCGGCACTACACCCTGCAGAAAGAGGCCTTTTCAGGCTGCACTCCTTTTCAGAATAGAACTTCAGTTATCACCATGGTTCCTAAGTCAGACTCAAATCTCTGGCCATCACTTACCGAAAATTTCGAACCACGAAACTGTGACCATTTCTAAGAGCTGCATTGTTCAACAGGATCCTCAAATTAAACAGCATCTTCTTTTGATAATGAAAAAGATGATTCTATGCTCTTGAAAACGCCTCACCAAGGTAGACAGTGGGGTCCACCTAAAAGCTAAGAACGATTTCAATTGTGGTGAGAGAGCAAAGGTAGTATCAGCCTTCAACTAATCAAATTCCCCTGGTTAGCGATACTGCAGGGCAGGGTACAGGGACACCTGAACTTTAAGCCAAGCTCCACCCCTCTGTGTGTGAGTGTGTGTGTGTGTGTGTGTGTGTGTGTGTAGAAGGAATCCTGATTCTTTTGGTGCCCAGACTCCTCATTTTTCATAATATATTTATGCTGTCATATGCTTGTATGAAATCAATTGACAAGTACTCATTGAGCATATATATGCAGGGCATTGCAGTACTAGCTGCTGTGAAGATACACAGAAATAACCCTTTCAGAAAATGTGAATCATCAGTGCAAAACCCCAGAGGTAGACATGACAGCCCTGAGTATTTCCAGTGATATTACTTTTGTAACTCTAAGTCTCAGCTTTCCCACAAAAACAAATAGAAAGAAGTGCCCTGGAGCTATTTTTTGGTGGCAAGAAGCTGGAGTGGGGATAGAGGTCTAATAAAAAGATCTCAGTCCTGTAGCTCCCACTGTGCCTCGCACATAGCAGGTCTTCAATAAGCAAGTAGTTGCCTATTAATTCTTGCAGGGACCCACCATCAGTAGACGTGGGGACGGAGTACCATATGTTCCTCCTCCCCTGGTAGCCTCTCCAGATCACTAAGTGGTCATTCAACACTTTACATTTATTCATTCATCCACAGTTGTAAGTCAGATATTATTCAAAATCTGTTCTGTATCAGATACTGGACTAGGCTGGAATTTCAGTGAAGGAAAATGATCTCACTCTCACAGAGTTTACAGTTCAGTAAGGGTGATATGATTTGTAAATAAATATCCATAATACAGACCCATAGGAGAGGTCCAGATAAAGTGCTGCCATATCACAGGGAAGAGAAAGTATTCTAAGCTGGGAAGGGTGGGAGGCAGGGAAAGAGCGAAAGGGGTGGGGGCTGCCTCTTCTGATCGATTTATACAACTTTGGCAAACCCAGGTAAGCACATGCTAGAAGTTTATGCAATGCAAAAAAAAAAAAAAGGTGTTATTTAAAAATCAATAATGGCCACTACAAGGGCAGGGATGGTTGTGATGTCATAATTAATATCAGCAGGGAAATAAATCTTGATACTATTCCCTTCTACTTACAAAGAATGATGTGAAACAGAGAGGGAAAGACTGAAATGTCCAAACCTTTACTAAATCTTCTGTCCTGGAAAGAATATTCCAGGTAGAGGCAAGTGTTTGCAAGGGTACAGAGGTAAGAAGGTAGAGAGTGAATGTTCCAAGTGGGAGAAGAGATGACTGCTTTGTTGGAAAAGACTGTAAAGCATCTTTGAAGAGGCAAAAGAAGCCAGTTGGATAGGTTTCCGAGAGTGAAATTGTTCTACGTAATACAAGGAAGGAAACTGGATGTTTGCAGTGAGATTCAGGGAAAAGAGTTCAAACGGCATGCTAATGTAAATCCTCTATCTTAGTCAAGTGTGCTACCTCCACAAACAACTCATGTTAGCAATGCTGGGGAAGAAATCGAGAAGTGTCTGAAAGGGGGCAGCACTTCTGAGATGCCAAAGCAACTCAGAAACCCTTGTAATTCTGTGGAGGTAGGAGCTCAGTCCCCCAGCGGGGACTAAGAAAACTGAAACCACCCATAACCCCAAGAGAGATTGGAAGAGAGAAGCTGCACCACAAGTGGGATGAGGTTAGAGGCAATTTCATTGACTCTCAAGAGGCAAAATATCCGGGTAACATGTGGGAAAGCACCTTACAGGATTTGACATTAGTCCTCAGAATTCATCCAGAGGCTTTTATTGACCCACACCATGACTCCTCTAATTCCATGTCGACGCCTGGTTTGGCTCCCTACCTCGTTCCCTTTGTTCACCCAGTCCTCCATTCACTCATTTTTCTCTTCCACCAACAACAGCTGTGCAGCTGCCACAGGCTGGGTCTCTGTACCAGGTGGGCTCTGAGGGATAGAGTGATAAACAAGAGTGATGAGTACTTTCCCACATGGAAATGGAGTCAACCATTTGGAATGACTCCAGAGGACAAATTTTGTCTCCCTCCCCTGAACCCAGGCATTCTAACCAAGGGGGAGGGGCTTGTTCTCTGCTTCCTTGCATCAGGCCCCATGGGACCTCCAGCTTGGCTTGCTCTTCATCCAGCTTCCATCAGCGGGGGGTGGGGTAGGGATTAGATGCGGTTCCTGGAGGCGGTGGCGTTGATCCTGGATGAGTTGGGAAGAGTTATGGAGTTGTCAAAACTGGAGGGAGCTACCAAAGATATTACAGCAAAGGAAGGAACCTGTGAGTAGACCCAGAGGAAGGAATAAATAGGGTGTGTGGGGTAACAACAACTTTCACAGTGATGAATCCACCTCATCATTGACCATTTAAATGAGGCCCCACTACCACCCAGGAAATTATGAAAAACATAAAACCATGAGTGTCCATGTCCTGTTTGTATCCCCTTTGCGTTCAGTCTCCCCCTACGTACCTGCCGCTTCTTAAGGAGAGCACCCACAGCTGTCTGCCTCAAGACACTCCTCACCCCTGTGTGGCAACCATGGGGCATACTTGACACAATCCCTTAAAGGGCCCTGGTGGGACTGAGCATTGATTATCCACAGTAGTAACCTGCTCATCCGTGTACCCTGTAGGAGCTGCCGTCCCTTCATTTTCTCCCTTCCCTTGTTCCCCCGCCAGTGCTTCCTGGGATCATCTTCCAAATAAATCACTTGACCTCAAATTCCTCTCTCAATATCTGCTTCTGTGGGAACTCAATATTTGCCCAGATCTACCTTTTCAGTAACTTTTCAATGCTGTCTTGTGTTCTCTTCCCGCAGACCCTCTTATCTCTTATTTGGTACCTGGGCTTTCAGTGTCAACATCTTCGTTCCCTACACCATATGGAACCCTCACTCTCAGACTGAGCCCTGGTTACCTTGAAACTGGTAGTGTGCTAGTAAATGTTTAATAACCAGCTCTTTAAAAAAAAGAAAAAAAAAAAGCTCTGATCTGTGGCATTGACCAATTTGTGTGGTGTATATGCTCCCACCATGGCCAGATTCAGGCTACCAAAGTGACATCACCGAACATGGAGTTGGGAAGAGAGGTGTAAAATTGGCTCTTGCAGGCCATTGTGAGCACACCACCGCCTGTGACTCCCACCCAGAAAGGAGAATCCTCTCTCAGTTTGAAAAGGGATATTGGAGCCAGATTGTTGAGGGCCTTGAAAGCCAAATTATGAGGTTAAGAATTTAATCTGTAGTCAAAAGAAGATTACTAAAGTTTTAGAGCTGGGGCAGACAGGTGGACATATGTTATTATCTGCATTGTATTTTGAAAATATCAATCCAGCAGCATTGTGTAAGAAGTACAGTGGACAGAAAATTGAGGCAAAGAGACAAAGGTTATTGTGTTATAACAAGGACATGAGCACATACTGAGGATGTGGAAATAGAAAACAGGATGGATGCAAGAGAGATTTAGCGATTAGATTCCACCTATCAGAACAGTTGATAGGATGTTGACAGAAGGGAGATGATAAAGTTAATGAGACTCCAGAATTTCAAGTTTATCCTGTCGCTTGACATTTGAGTCTAAAATTCCAAATGGCCAAATGTTACCATTGGGGATATAAAGAATGTTAGTTTCTTGACATTTAAAGCTTAGAAGCATCATGTATGAATTTGCAATATTCCTTTGAAATTGCTTACTGTTTCCCTAGTGAAGTCCAGGCATTGAAGGGGGAATCAATGTGATGTAAAGAATTGTGGGAAGGATGCTTGAAGATCAAATGTGACCTCTGGCTGGCTTGCTAACAGATAGTGAATTTGGCCAAATCACTTGGTTCCTTTAAGACCCTCAGAGTCCTCACCTGTCTAAATAAAGGTTTTACAAAATGAGCTATTACACTACTTGGGAAGGTTTAACATGCTAACCAAACATGAGGTACGGTGTCTAAGAGCCTTGGCATAGCTATTGCCAAAGATCTATTGCAAATTTCAGCTCTGTACAAATAAGACATATGGCTGTTACTGCAGTGAGAAACTCTGTTTATTTCAGTGTTACTAATTACATAAATACTTTTTATAGCTGGTTGTCTGAAATCTTTAGGATCCTAAGAAACATAAAGCTTTTGCATGCAGTATACACTTTAGTTACCAGCTCTATGGGATTGTTGCTGGCTCTCTATCTTACACTAGATAAGAACAAAAAAATCATGTATCCCTATCTGAGACCAGAAGCCATCCTGTGACCATGAGGAGAAACAACACCAGAGGCCATCCTGTGACCGTGAGGAGAAGCAGCCTTAGAATGAAGTTGTGGTTGGCCAGAATGCAAGAAGGAAGGAATCTTGGTCATTTATGACATCATTGAATTGCAAAATCAACCATCCTCATGACCCTCCCTACCGCTAGACACCTTGTTATATAAAATAATACATGTCCTTTTTGTTTAAGTCACTTTGGATTGAGGTTTTTGTCACTTACAACCAAATACATGCTAACTAATACACAATTTGGCTTAGGTTTTTGAAGGTTTATTTCTCATATAACAACAGGAAAACAATAATGTCCTTCAAAGAGGTGGGTTTTAGTTCAGAACCTATCATTTATTTATTGAATGACCTTGGGCAAGTCAGTTTCCTATCTGCAAACAAAAACAATACTCTTTTTCTCTTCTTTTTTTGAAAAAGATTTATTTATTTGAGAGAGAGAGAGCGTGAGAGAGCATGAGCGGGAAGGGCAGAGGGAGACAGAATCTCAAGCAGACCCCTCTGAGCAGAGAGCCCCATGTAGGGCTCAATCTCATGACCCTGAGATCACAAACTGAGCAGAAACCAAGAGTCTGACGCTTAACCAACTGTGCCACCCAGGTGCCCCATCTTCATTTTTTTCAATTTTGATTAAATTTATTTTGATTAAATATTTTTATTTTGATTAAAAGAACATACTTAATATGTTGTGTAATTTAAAGTTTTAAAAAATTTTTAAATTAGCATACAGTAAATATGTAAATATGTAATACATGTTTAGCATACATTTAGCGTACTCAGCATACAAAGAGCTATGAGTTGTAGCACATCTATAGATCCGTGTAACCACTACCACAATCAGACACGGAACAGTTCCATCTCCCCCCAAAATTCCCCTTTAAATTCTTTTGTAGGCACCCCCTCCTTTCACCTCCAATCCCTGGCACACTGATCTTTTCTCTTTCTCCTATGCTTTTCCCATTTCCAGAATGTAACATAAATGGAATCATACAGTATGTAATCTTCTGACATTAGCTTCTTTCACTCAGTGTCTTACCTTTGAGATTCATTGTATTACTGTGTTTATCACTAGTTTGTTCCTTTTTCTTGCTGAATAGTATTCCAGTGTGTGTGTGTGTGTGTGTGTGTGTGTGTGTGTGCGTGTGTGTGTGTGTGTGTCATAGTTTGTTTATTCATTCCCCATTAAAGGACATTTAGGTTGTTTCCTGGTTTTAGAACTTATAAATAGAGCTGTCACAAACATTTGTATATAGGTTTCTGTGTGAGCATAAGTTTTATTTCTCTAGGGTAAATATTTAGGAGTAGAGTGGCTGGGTTATGTGGTAGGTATACATTTAACTTTTGAAGAAACTGCCAAAATATTTTCCAGAGTGGCTATACCATTTTGCAGTTTGCCTAGTAATGCATGAGAGCTCCAGTTGCCCTGGGTCCTTGGCAGCACTTGGTATCGTCCGTATTTTTCATTGTTGCCATCCAGATAGGTATGTAGTAGTTTCTAATTGTGGTTTTAGTTTGCATTTCCCTAAAGGCTAATGATGTTAAGCATCTTTCCATGTGCTTATTTGCCATCCATATATCTTCTTTGGTGAAGTGTCTGTCAAATCTTTTGCCTACTTAATTTTTTGTCCAGTTTTATTGAGAAATAATTGACATACATCACTGCATATGTTTAAGGCATACAGCATGATGGTTTGATTTATATATGTTGAGAAATGATCACCACAATAGGTTCAGCTGACATCCATCTTCTCATATACATACAATAAAAAGAATAGAAAAAAGGGAAAAATTTTTCTCTTTGTGATGAGAACTATTACTTTCCTACATTTCATATAGCATGCCTATTTGAATTTTTAATTGAGTCATTTGTTTTCTTACTGTTTAGTTTTGAGAATTCTTTATATATTCTTGATACAAATCTTTATTAGATATTCAATTTGCAAATATTTTCTTCCAGTCTGCAGCTTGTCTTTTCATTATCTTGATAGTGTATTTTGCAGAACAAAAGTTTTAAATTTTGGAAAGTTCAACTCAATGCTATATCCATGAGCTCTTTGCCTAAGCCAAGGTCACAAAGATTTTCTCCTGTGTCTTCTGAAAGTTTTATAACCTTACAAATTACATTTAGATCTACAATCCATTCTGAGTTAAGTTTTGTTGAGGTATGAAGTTTAGGTTGAGGGTTTGGGGGAGGGGGTGGGCATATAGGAATCCATTTTCCCTTTACTTAAAAGCCCTCTATGTCCTAGGTCATATCCAATTTGCTGAAGAATTCAAAAAATCCTTGTATGTTAATGTCCCTGAAATGCTTTGTGAACTGTAAAGCTGTGTTCTATTGTAAGAACATATTTTGATGTGGCTTGGATATGCATGGGAATTGACAATAGAAAATAAATTAGGATTATGATTGTGAAATAAATCACCCATCAGCTGGCTACCATGTTTCTCTCTCATATATATATCACTCACAGAGCTCCTGCTTTACAGAGAATTTGAAAATTACTTTTTAATTAACAGATATTAATAGGACTTTGTCACAATATTGATTCAGGGGTGTTTTCTTGCTGCATCACTGCTAAGTATTTGTTCAAACATGCAGGCCGTAGGGGAAATTGTGAAATCAGTGAAGATTATCTCTGATCCCCTCTCCACCTTTTTTCCCACCATATCCTTTCAATTGAGGCATGTGAAGAAGGTAGACAGAGTCCTACGTGAAATCCCAAATTCTGAATGAGAGCATGAAATGCTGATTATCAAATTCAAGTGTAATCTCTTTTTTCTCTTGTCATAAAATCACATTTCCATTGAAGTCACTCTTCTGTTAATCATTTACTCTGGCAGTTAGTGATTTTAAGCAGGACCTCAAATTTTTCAGAGCTTAGATAAGGACAGAAATCTCAAGTTTTCCTACCTGGTGTTCTTTGTTTTGTGATCCAGTAAATTCTGGCCTTAGAAGGCAATATTAGGAAATGCACACACAATTTATGAGGTAGGAAAAGGGCAAATAAATGTGGTTAATGATCCAACCTTAGTGTCAGAGGCAGATGAGATGCAAAAGGTGAGGTTATCTTTTATGGGTGCCCTTTTATTTGCTTAAGCTCCCACCCAGAATCCTAGAGCCATCTCTTTCCCAATAGGCTAATTCCAATTCCTCCCCTCGGAAGCACAGAGGTCAATCTGTGCATAAAGGAGATTTATTAGCAAACCAAAGGCTATCAGGCATTAAGCAAACAGGGAAATCATAGCGGTTCAAAGTCCACCAAGGGCCTCAACAATTACACCTGATGCTCCCTAGGACCCCAGATACTTCTAGAATTTGAGTGATGTGGGGGCCCTGTGAGGCTATTGGCATTGCTTCCCGCTGCCCAGCCCTTGGTCTAGAAGCACTGTCCCAAAAGTAGTATCTGTGGCAATATTCTCACCTTGAGCCCAGGACACATTTCCTGGATGTCCTCAAAAATCACTGGTGAATGCCTTCCCCACCCTGTTCTGGCTCTTGATGAAAGCTACAGTCCTCTTTGTGGTTGGTCCCTCTCTTCAGACACTACCTGCAAAGTCCTCTTTATCTGTTCAAGATTGTTTTATTTGACCATATCTTCTAAGTAATTGTTTTATTTGACCATATCTTCTAAGCTCTGCTCTCACCTTAAGTGACTAGCTAAACATAGCCTTCTTTTAAGGCTGCTCTACTGGTAACTTTTTTTTTTTTTAAAGATTTTATTTATTTATTTGACAGAGAGAGACAGAGCGAGAGAGGGAACACAAGCAGGGGGAGTGGGAGAGGGAGAAGCAGGCTTCCCGCGGAGCAGGGAGCCTGATGCGGGGCTCGATCCCAGGACCCTGGGATCATGACCTGAGCTGAAAGCAGACGCTTAACGACTGAGCCACCCAGGCGCCCCTCTACTGGTAACATTTTGTGGCCTATAAAGATGGGACCTAACCAGGGTCCAGACGATAAACTATGAGAATCTTGTTTCTAAAGTGAAAGAGAAACAAGCCCTTTTCCTGGAGCTTTGTTGACCATTTGGAGTCTGGGTCATGGGGATTAGGCACTCATCATGACTGATTCCATCCTTCAGAATTCTTCAACTGGAATTCAACATCCTTTCTTCCAAAGAACCAAGGAGTTCCTGGATTCCCAGGCCATCCTCTATAGTTCCTCAGTGTATTACCATTAAGAAATAAGCAAATCATCTGGGAAGCCGTACAAAGAGAATTAATCCAGAGATTTCAGAGTCAGTCAATTACAGTTGAAGATCTATTTATTATGAGAAAATTCTTCATCTCTAAACCTGTTTTGTCCTCTGTTAACTGGTGGTACTATCTCATGACTTTGTTGTGAAGACGAAATGTGACTGATGGATACAGAGTACTATAGCAGTTCAATAAATGTTAGCTTTTAGTAGTTACTGGCATCAGAACATGCAGTGAGAGCCCCTACCCCCACCCCGGTTGTTGGTTTATTATAGTCACTTTCCTAGAGATAAGAGAGAGGTGCGCCCTACTTTTTTTTTTATCACCATTGTCCTCTAAATTAATCAAAAATAAGAAAGAAAGAAAACCAGTGTTTCTCAGTGAGGACCTATGATGTGTTTTCTTCTCTCTTCCTTTTCCCCCTCAGTGATGGGAAAACCAGGGACTTTGTTCTCCCTCAGTACTTCAACTAACTTTTCATGTTTCGAATCTTTTACTGCCTATAGTATTTTCCTTCTGTAACCCTACCATGCTAACCAACCTATCCCATTTGAGATGGAAATAAGATAAAGTAATTAATGATTAAGTGCTTTGAAAATACAAAGGACTCTGTAAATGCCAACAGCCAGTGTTGCTTTCCAGTATAATGAAACAGTGTAATAAAAACAGATCATAAAATCTTTTTGCTATCCTGGCCACTACTCTTTTTGCCAGTTAAAATTTATAATTATTGCCTGTTTGTGCAAAGCAATGAGGGACATGAAAACAGTCCAGTCGATTTTCCAAAGTAGGTGTCCCTAATCAATTGAACACAAAAAGTCTGGAGACATCAGCAATACATTTTGCAAATTTCGTATAATAACACCTCATGATCACCTTCAGTTTCCAATGATATGACTGACTCTTCCCCCACCCACAAGCTCTTTTTCTGCAAGGAATGTGCCGTTCACATCTCATGTCTTGTATGAGTTAGTTTATTTCACTACCAGGTGTTTTATTTTATTTATTTTCTTTTATTTATTTGAGAGAGAGAATGAGCAGGGGGGAATGGGAGAGGGAGAAGCAGACTCCCCTTCGAGCAGGGAGCCTGATGTGGGGCTCGATCCCAGGACCCTGGGATCATGACCTGAGCTGAAGGCAGACGCTTCACCGACTGAGCCCCCCAGGCGCCCACTTGCAGGTGTTTTTGTGCACCATGCATCATAACAGCAGGACACTGGACACAGAGGATGAATAATCTAGGCAACCTTAGGTTAGGTAGGGGGCAAAGAGTAAATGCATTATTGAGTTTAGAAGAAACTGTTTGATCAACTTAAAGTGAAAGCTCTTTGCTCGTTTTCCTATTGTAATTCCAAATGGGACAACATTTTGAACTTGCTAGGTATAACTGCCATACCTGGAAGGCCACCTATTTCTTTGTGTTTGGGGAAGCCTGGGAACTTTAGTATGATTCTACAAATGGCTGAGACATGGTGAAGGATCCAAAGAATTGGGTTTCCGTTAGAGGCTCTGGATAGATTCACCACCCAGGATTCAGGGTTGTTTTGGAACCCAACTCATATAAAAGTGTTTAACAATTTTGAAATTGATCACAATTTTCAGAACATTCTGTGCTATTTTTTTCTTTTTCATCCCGACTCTGCCTTTTCATTTAACAAAGTAATATTGGCACCTGAGACTCTTCTTTAACTCTATTAAGTAAGTATAATTAAAAGTTATTTACGTTCAATTATTTGCTTATCTGCCTCTTTGATTGTGCTTTCTCTTTTCATCAATACCAATTTTAGCTTCATTTAATCAAAGTGGTGAAATAATTAGATAGATAAGAGATTTAAAGTAAAACTGATGTATCAACCTTGATAAGACCCTAAGGCCTCCTGGAATATTAACTTGCTTTATCACTGTTCTCCCTAAGGTTCACCTTGATTTTTACACACCTCTTAACTTGGATGGGGGATACTGGGGAAGCTATTAAAATCAACATGAGGGCGCCTGGGTGGCTCAGTTGGTTAAGCGACTGCCTTCGGCTCAGGTCATGATCCTGGAGTCCCTGGATCGAGTCCCGCATCGGGCTCCCTGCTCGGCAGGGAGCCTGCTTCTCCCTCTGACCCTCCCCCATCTCATGTGCTCTCTCTCTCTCATTCTCTCTGTCTCAAATAAATAAATAAAATCTTTAAAAAAAAAAAAAAATCAACATGAAATGTCAAAAGGCAAGTACGGTTAGAATGCTTCAATATCTAATGTCATAGGAGGAATTCCACAAATACTATGACTTGCTGATATAGGTAGAAGTTTCATAGACAATGAGAAACTGGGTCAAACTGACTGTTTAGAACTACTCATTAGAAAAAAGGAAATATTTTAGGCTATGCATTTATTAAACGTTTAATGTAAGCATAGTATCTTCCTTACTAGATTCTTGAGAGTTCTGAGATCATGGAATATTAGACATAGATGGACCCTGAATATCTTAATCCAACTCTCTTCTCCAGAGGACCAGGGAAATACCGTGACGTACTCAAAGTCAGGTAAAGGAGGGAGAAAGAGAGAAAAAGCAAGTGAGAGAGCAAGAAATAAAGTGGCTTCTTGACTGTTAGGGAAAGCTCTTTCCTTCACTGATTGACAGAAAAGGAGGAGTCTTCTCTGCCCCCTCTAGTTCTCACTGTGGAATCTTAGTGTAGAGTCTTAGTGTAAAACTCTTCCCTCCCTCCCTCCACTCCCTGCAAATCCAGGTCATGGACACATAATCAATCCAGCAGACATTCCCATCTGGGGCTTTGAACCTTGAAGGACCAAAAGAAAAAGAGCCAGGGAGATGAGATTTACAGTGCTATAATCTACCAGCATTTCTGGCTGTGTCCAGTGGCTAACACCCTCTTGCCATGGTGACTAGGCCCAGTGGTGGCTGTGGACTACAGCGAAGTCAGCAGAAACATCCTCCCCCAATCTCTGGCTGCCTTGCCTTCCTAGTCTCCCCCCTTTGCCCAAGCTATTCCTCTCCAGACAGACCCTCTGTTAATTCTATGGGTTCCCTGATGATTTCCTACTAATCCTCTTCTCCACTCCCCTGCAAGAACTCTGGCTGATTCAGAAATTGGTACCACAAAGTGAGCTGCAGGCAACTGACCCTCAGGGAAAAGTGATAAAATCAGGGTTGGTTGACCTCCCCTTAGACATACAGTGGCAAAACAGCCAATTAAATAATTGCTTATGGTCACCTGGAATGCTGGTTGAGAGTACAATTTAAGGAGAAGCGTGTGAAGGGTATGAGGAGTTCAGTGATAGCCAATGAGGTGGCTGCTTCTTAATGGTGAAAAAAGTCATCTGCCTCAGCAGATCTGAGATGGTCAAAGATAAACTCAGACTTTGGTTTGATCCTGTGTGCTGATGAATTACAATATCAGTGGTATTCACAGCCCTGGTTTCAGAGGTGCATATTGTGGCATTATCTGGGTTAGACTGAACGCTAGAAAATTCACATGGAAATATATGAGAGGATTTAGAGAACCCTTCATTCTCATTGACTCTCCCTTGCCAGCTCAAGAAATCTCTCCTACCCTGTCTAATGACCCTGTTCTTCCCTTGATTGAAGATGTATTTTTACTGAAGGGAGCTACCTTGTAAGATGAAGGCAGTTCTCCTCATCCTCCCCCACCAATTTCCAAGATTGTCAGATCTCATCATAATTCTGGGAGGGGGATGGCAATGATAAAGTCAGAAGCCAAGGAGGGCAAAGAACTCCTGGATTTCTAGTTTATATTGAAAAAACTCTGAAAGGGTGTGTGAGAATAGAGTAAAAGGATGCTTGATCAAGGATGAGAGATATAATTTTGGGTTGGTCTGGATCCAACAGTTCAAGATTCACTGTAGATTGGGTAGCTATATTGAATCCAAGGAGTAAAGAAGGGAAATGCTCCTAGTGGGCAAAACTTCAAGTAGAGTACCTTGACTGGCATTTAACCTGGAAGGAGAGAAGCCCTGAGGCATGAATCTATAGGAATTCACAAGCAGTTGTTAATGGTTTGGCCAGATGATTAGAGACATGGAAGGGACAAGATTAAAGACTGGAGACAAGTGTTTCCTATATGAATAGCAGCTGAAAAACACCAACATTGTGTTGAGAGAAATATATGTTCAATGGAGTTTAGGTATTAACAACCCAAGAGGTTTAGGTGTTCTATCAGGAAAACACTGATTAGGGCATTTTATTGGGTGGGCTAATATATATATATATTTTTTTGGCTGCCCAGCATTTGAACGCCCAATTAGACTTAAAAATCTTATTCCCGCTCTCTTATGTAAGGATCTAGAGACATAAAGGGAACTTCCTAAGATTGGGAAATGGGGGAAGGAAGGAAATGAGAGAGAGAGAGAACAAGCAGAGAACTAGAAACAAAAACTAAATCTCTGTACTCTTGCTGATAGTCTTACTGTTGCAGATTAATAAAGGATATCTAGGAGGTCATTTGTTAATGGAGATTTGTCTTTTTTTTTTTAAGAGGAGACAGCATTGTCTTGTTTTTGAGCTCTTTCCAAATTTCTAGAAATCCCCAAATGTGTGAGTTTTGAAAGAAAGCAGCAGCCCAATTCTCATCAAGGAAGCCAAAGGAAGCAATATTCCCTGTCTTCTCTCCCCTTGGCAAAGAAGGTGAACTAGTAGGTGAACTAGCCCCAGCCAATTGGATGCTTCCACCCAGTACTTTGCTCTCAAGAATGTGGCCAAAAAACGAAGGGACAATGAGATTAGAAGCATGGTGAAAGCAGTGGCTTTGTCTAGCAGTGGTGTCCTAGCCAGATTGCTCCTGCTGGGTAGCTTTCCTTGATCTATGACTTTTTTTTTTTTTTTTCCGAGCCCCATTCCCCAATCTTCCCACTGATTCTCTGCATTAGTTGATAACCTCAAGTGCTAGATATCAACCAGGAAAGTTGATTTGCATGGGCTACATCAATGAGCTCCCTTTTCTTCTAGCTTCTGGTTGAGCTGGAGAATAGAGGGAGGGAGTAGAGTGAAGTCAAAAGATTTATCCTTCTGGTTTCTCATGAGGTCACCTTGGGTTGGCTGTTCCTCAACAGAAATTCACTGTTCCTCCCAAGGTGGCCTACTCTACACAACTCTCTCTCCTTCCAAGTTCTAATAAGCTCACCATCTCTTCGTCTTTTGGGGCCAAAGCTGTCAGCCCTGGGTCCTTGCACTATGCCTTGTGGTTGCCCCAACCCCCCAACACTTTGAAATGAGTTCCTTTGTAAATAAACCCTTCTCCAATTATCCTAATAAGAGGGTGTCATCTGTTTGTCAGAAACCTGACTGATACGCCTTCATTTTCCGGTTAACTTTGTGCCAAAGAAACCCAACAGACTTAGCATTCTGACAGGAGGATAAAGAAGGAGCCAAAGCCCAGAGTTGGGGTCAAGGGTGAAATTTTCAGTGAATGGTAATAAATGAGACTGAATATAGCCAAGGGACTCTGTTAGGAAAAAGTCACCCATGGAAAGGCATAGATAAAAATAGCTCAAAATCCACTTAGAGTCTTCAAACCTGACCCCTAATCATAAAGGGCAATGGCTAACAGTTGATTGTAAAAGGAAGCTTCTGTTCACAGACATACAATTGCTGAATAGTCGGGCCATTCATTTTTAAGTGTCTGGACAGTCATTAAGTCTTCCCTCCCTCTCTCCCAAGTCCTATGGTGTTTTACACAAAGGAAAATGCACATAGGTTCTTCCACATGTCTCCTCTACAGTTTTCTTCGCTGTCAGAGAGACACAGCTGCACCATGTTTGGAACAATGCAGCATGAAAAAGCTATTAATCTAGCTCCATCTAGACGCACCAAGCCTAACTGCAGGGCTGCCTCCAGCTTCATTATTAGAGTATATACAAAGTAATGAAATTCTACAAACACGGACCGTGAAACAAAAACTGGGAATTAAAGTTATGGAAGAAAATAAACAATATGTGAAGAGCCTGCTGAAAGCCAGGCCCCACAGATTTTGTACCCATAATCTCATTTAAACCGTACAGTCTTGCAAATTAGTAGTTATTCTCCTGATTTAACAGGTGAAGAATCAGAGGCAAAGAGTAAGCAACTTTCCCAGATTACTCACATAACAAGTGGTAAAGCCACAACTCAAAGCCATGCTATTCCAAGCCTATTTTTGAAATTGAGGCATGTATCCCCCAGGAGATCGTCAAGACAATCCATTTTGGTGGAGCGAAGCCAATGTTAGAACTTTTAGTTATTTTAATTTTTATCAGATTATCTGAAATCTTTGTGTGCATGTTTTATAATATACGTAATATATTCATACAGTAGTACAGGCAGACAAATATGTAAATGCAAGTGTATTGCTTCTACTGGGTAGTTTTCCTTGATCTTTGTCTTTATTTTTTCTGAGCCTCATCCCTCAAACTACTCACTGATTCTCTACACCAGCTGATAGCCTCACGTACTAGGTATAGACTCAGGAAAACCGATTTGTATGGGCCACATCAATGAGCTCTTATATCATCTGACTTCTTGTTGGTTATAAGTGATGTGTGATCCAAAAAATTTGAAGACCACTGCTCTGTGCTCTTTCAAAAGGCAGTATAGTGTAGTTGTGGGGAGCATAGGTTCTGGAACCAGGCTGCACGTGTTCAAACCTCAGCTACCATGTTTTAGCTGAGAGACGCTGGATAACTTAACTTCTCTGCACCTCAGTTTTCTCTTACACAATATGCAGATTTAATAATTAATACATAGAGTGCTTAGATCAATATCTGGCAAAATAAGAATATAATAATATAAGCCATTATCATCACATTACATGATCCTTCAAAGTCATCATCCAGGAAAGCACCTTGTCATAAAACTACTGCCATATTTCCCTTACAGCTCTTCTTTGGTACCTGGCTCCTGAGTTAGTTTGTGAGCCACCTGAGATCATCAGATCCATTTCTTAATAGTCACACTTTATTTATTGCCCCAAAGGATATTTTTCTTCTTGAAATTTTTTTATACTTTACATCAACTGAAGTTTCAAGTTATTTTTCAAAACAAATCTATTTTCTAAAATCTAATACAAATGCAAAGATTAAGGACTTACATTTCTGTAACTTTTTACAGAAACATACCTCAAGCTCTGGAGTTTCTTCCAAGACGGTCAAAGCACGTTCTCAACAATTTCAGTGGTGCTAGACTAAGTGACCTCCTGAAGAAGGGGAAATGTCTCATTTGGATGTCTTTTATGTCTAGCAAAAGTAATGGTCATTTTACTGCAAAAAAATTAACCATTTTATTAGAGCATGGTGTAATATAGGGAGTCTAATCATCAGTGTCAAATAAAACCAAGTTTTATTCCTGGTTCAGTATTTGCTAATAGAATCACTTACAGATCATTAACATCTGTAAAGTGATTTAAAAATTCCTTGCTGCAGGTTCTGAGTGGGAGATGAGCTCAGTGAGGTGGAGAGCCAGATGATGTAGACTACTGTTAGGACTATGGCTTTTATTTTCAGTGAGCAGGGAAGCCATTAGAGGGTCTTGAGAAAGAGGAAGGCATGTCATGCTCTTAAAAGAATCCTTCTGAGGGGCGCCTGGGTGGCTCAGTCATTAAGCGTCTGCCTTCGGCTCAGGTCATGATCCTAGGGTCCTGGGATCGAGCCCCACATCGGGCTCCCTGCTCCGTGGGAAGCCTGCTTCTCCCTCTCCCACCCTCCCTGCTTGTGTTCCCTCTCTCGCTGTCTCTCTCTGTCAAATAAATAAAATCTTTAAAAAAAAAAAAAAAAAGAATCCTTCTGACTGTTAGGATGGAAGCAGGGACACCGATTAAGAAGTGGTGGCAATGGGGACGCCTGGGTGGCTCAGTCATTAGGCGTCTGCCTTCGGCTCAGGTCATGATCCCAGGGTCCTGGGATTGAGCCCCACATCAGGCTCCCTGCTCCGCAGGAAGCCTGCTTCTCCCTCTCCCACTCCCCCTGCTTGTGCTCCCTCTCTTGCTGTATCTCTCTCTGTCAAATAAATAAATAAAATCTTTAAAAAAAAAATAAAAATAAAAATAAAAAAAAAAAAGAAAAGAAATTAGAAGGCCTCTTAATTCCACACCCCAGAGGGAACTACTATTAAACAGTGTAGTAAATGTTGCTCCAGATTTTTACCTATGTGTTTATCACACCTATCCATATATGCACATATGTTAATTTACTTTTTATGAAATGGGATAGTACTCTGCATACTATTTTGCAATGTGTTTTGATCACTTAAAATTTGATCTTAGATATTTTTTCCATTTAAGTTCACATAAAACTATTATATTGATTTTTGTGATTGCATAGTATCCCCTTGTATGGAAGCCCAATAATGTATTCATTCAGTAGCTTCGTGAAGTCATTTAGTTGTCTTTATTTTTCTTTTTCACTGTAAAAACAATGCTACAGTAACATCCTTGCCCATATTCTTGGTGTAAATTTCTATATTTCTGTAGGAAAAAGTTCTGAAAGAACTTATCTATAGAAATGGTTACACTGAGTAACAATGATATACCTTTTTTTAAAAAATTATAATTTATATTGCCAAATGACCTTTTGAAAAGATGATATTTTTTCTGAATTTCTAAAAACTGTGAATAAATGTGCTTATTCTCCTACTAACCATATCCTGGCAATCTTTTTTTTTTTTTTAAGATTTTATTTATTTATTCATGAGAGACAGAGAGAGAGAGAGGCAGAGGGAGAAGCAGGCTCCCAAGGAGCAGGGAGCCCGATGCGGGACTCGATCCCAGGACACTGGGATCATGACCTGAGCCGAAGGCAGACGCTTAACCATCTGAGCCACCCAGGCGCCCTCCTGGCAATCTTTTTAATCTTTGCCAGTTTAGTAGGAAAAATAAATATAAGTTTTATGGTTTTATTTGCACTTTTAATAGTAGAGTTCATTGTCTTTTCAAATGTTTAAAGTTTAATTTTTTTTTTTTGTACATACTCCCTATTTTTCTGCATTGATTTTTTTTTTTGGTTGGGTTCTTTTTATTTTTTCCTTTTCTCTTCTTTAAGTTCTGGAAAAAGCAAGCCATAGGCTGGGAGAAAATATTCGCAATACATAAAACTGACAACAAACACTAAGTATCTACTCAAAAGAAGTTTGAGCATTTGTCCACACACACACACACACACAAACCCATGAATAGCCATAGCAGCTTTATTTATGAGTGCCCTAAACTGGAAAGGACCCAAAGGTCCATCAACAGGTAAATGGATAAATAAATTAAGGTATATCCATAAAAAGGAACAAATTATTGATAAACACAACAACGTGAAATCATTTCAAAAACACTATGCTGAGTAAAAGAAACTAGACATGAAATTACACAAAAGACAATACTAATCTATGACTGGTGAAAAATCAGAATGGGTTTTTTTTCTAGGAGAGGGGAGTGGGAGGGGGAGGGGGAAATGTTTACCTGGCTTAGGGTGGTGGTCACATGGTGTAATGGTATAAACCTCTGCCAAAGCTCATCAAAGTATACACTTAAATGGGTGCGTTTATTTTATTTCGGTTATGTCCAATCAAGTTGACTTAAAAAGAAAAAATTGTTTTGTTTCTTATTTTTTTAAGATTTTATTTATTTGAGAGAAAGAGAGAGCACGAGAGAGAGCACAAGCAGGGGGAGCGGCAGAGGAAAAGGGAGAAGCAGGCTCCTCACTAAGCAGGGAGTCTGACTCGGGGCTTGATCCCAGGACCCTGGGATCATGACCTGAGCCGAAGGCAGATGCTTAACGGACTGAGCCACCCAGGCACCCCTACAAATGTTCTATTTTTCATGTTTAAATTATTTTCAATAAAATAGCATCATATAGTGCATATCACTTTGTAATTTTATTTTTCTCAACATTACATTTTTTAGAGAATTCTTCATGTCCATACATGTAGAACTGGTTCATTTGTTACAACTGCTATACAATATTCATTCCTGTGTGAATAAACAGTCTTTCCATTCCTCTACTGATGGACATGTAGGTTATTTCCACTTTTTTCTAGGATAAACAATGCTGCTGTGAACAACTTCACGTATGACTCTTTGGGCACAGTTACGTGTTCAGCTTTATTTTGTTTTGGCAAATTATTTAAATAATGGGATCATAATAATTTGCATGCTCACTAGCAAGCTTCCTGTTTTCCTAAATACCCAAACACACTTAAAGTCAATAATGTTACTATTTTTGCCAATAATATGAGTATAAAACGTTATCTCATGATTCCTTATTTTGCATTTTCGTTATTTCCAATGAGATTAAATATCTTTTTATATGTTTATTGGCCATTTGGATTTTTATCTCTGCGAATGCAATATTCTTTGATTATTTTGTATTTCTTATATTTTTGTCTTTTTCTTATTGACTCATTAGTATTCTATACGTATTCTGAATACTAGATCCTTTATCCAACAAATTATCTATAGTCACATTTACCAGCCTGTTTGTTTATTGCTTCAATAAAGTACTTCTTAGGCTTTTCTGTGAGTTAAACTCTTGCTACATAAAGTGTGATCCATGGGCCAGGAGCATCAGCATCAGCTGGGAATTTGTTAAAAATGCAGATTCTTAGGGCCCACCCGAGATCTGCTAAATCAGAATCTTAATTTTAACAAGACCACTAGATGATTTTTATGTGCATTAAAGATTTTTAAATACTGGATTAAGTGATTAAGAAAGTGCAAATTTTCTTCCCTGGGGTAATAGCATAGTAGTCCCCACCTGCTTTCTGCTGCTTTTTTTTTTTTTTAAGATTTTATTTATTTATTTGATAGAGCGAGAGAGCACAAGCAGGGGGAACAGTAGAGGGAGAGGGAGAAGCAGGCTCCCCGCTCAGCACAGAGTCTGCTTAAGATTCTCTCTCCCTCTGCCTCCCTCTGCCCCCCAGTGTGCACGTGTGCTCTCTCTCAGATAAATAAATCTTAAATATAAAAAAAAGAATCTGATTTGTAAGTCTGGATGTTTATGGGATTTCGTAGTGGGGTTTTCAAAGTGGAGATACACCTGTTTTTCTGATTCCCAAGAAAGAAACAGTGTTGGCAACTGCATTGTAATGCAATTCAAAATGCAAGCCTTGGAGGTTTTGTTGAATGCTGCCAAGAAAGGAACTAGTTCAGCCAGGAAGCATAATCCATCAAATGTCTTCCTTGTTCGTACATGCCTCTATTTTTAAGTTGACACAGAATGCTCCAGAAATGAATAACAACTAGAATTAATAGGGGAAACTGCCCAGAGTTGTGCATGTCGTCAGACATGTGATGACTCCTCTATATCAACATGATTTCCTGAGGTTGGCCAGCTAGGAAGGGGAGCACACACGGTGAGAACACAGGACTGCAGCCGAGAGTCGTAAAATTATACCTCAGAACTCCCTGCTTTCTCCAGCACGAGGGAAGTGACTCCACAGGTTGAGACCATCTGGCTACGGGGGTGTGGTGGAAATACGTCCTCCTTCCTGAATGTCACGGATGCTCCCCCCTATCCCCGCCTGCCCGTAGTATGCAGGGGCACAGAACACTGGATCTGGCCAAGGGGTGGTAAGAAGCAGAAACGTGTTCCCTCTGGCCTGAAACATTTCATTTCCTGCTTCCTCTCTCTCTAGACCTGCTACGGCAAGCAAAGAGGTCAGGAGTCACAAATGGTGCAGCTACGAGATCAGTGGTCCTGGCCCCTGAGTGATCAGGTAAAGCAGATCCTCCCCACTGACCCATGTTGGACATGTAGCATGAGTGAGGGAAAAAACCCTTTTGTTTGTGTTAAGCCACTGAGATTTGAGTGTTGCTTGCGATGTAGCATAGCCTGGGTTATGCGCATACAGGGAGTGTAGCTGACTCTGCCTTATTCATGAGAGCTAACACTGTTGAGTGTTACTCCCTAGCCCAGGCACCACACTGTGTTCCATGTGCATGATCTAGTACCTCCCCTTCCAGGACAGACAATAGTATTATATATTATATGACATATGCAATATGTATCTGTATCATATGTATCAAGTTTATGTAGATACCATCTTTTTTATATGTATATATATATCATATGTAAGATATAGATATGATATATATATGATATATAGATAGATATAGATATGTCTATATATATATCATATATATATGCGGTATATTGTGCAAGGAGGTTTTCTGCCTTTCTTCTTGTTATGCTAAAGTAGTGTCTCCCCTTCTAGCTAAGACTAGTCCCTCCACAGGCAATCTGGATACCATCTCTTCGTCCCTTATAGTATTGGTTATTCCTTCACTCTCCTCAATCTGTGTTTTCTCACCTATTTGCTTTGCCCCTCACCATTCTCAGGTCTCTCCAAACTTAAGAGAAGCTCTCCATCTACCTCTCTTGCCCCTCCAAATACTATCTCCTGTCCTTTCAGTCTCCTGGATGTCCAAACTGTTCACCCACACTTGTTTCTTTCATCTTTTCCCACTCTCTACTCCAGTATTGTTTCTTCCTTCATCACTCTACCAAACACTTCTTTTCAGCATTAATGATATGCATTGAGAAATTCAGGGGGCAGTTTCCACCTTACTGCATTTCTCAGCATCACGTGACACAACTGACCACACCCTCCTGTTGAAACCCTATTCTGTCGGCTCTCTCTCTGTGGCTCCTCTCTGCTTTCCAGCTTCATCATCTCTTGCTGGGCCATTAAATGTTGGCCTTTAGCACGATTCATCCTAGCCTCTCTTTCCTTTTCATTCTATAGTCACTTTCCAGTCTTTCACCTAGAAGTCTTTCCCGAGGCTACCTAGACCCAGGCACCCCCAAATACGTCTCTCCATCTGGGGCTCCTACTTGCCAATTGGCTGCTCAGCTCAGCACCTCCACTTTGATGCTTTAGTGTGCTCAAGGCTGAACTGTAATGTTCTCCCCACCCCGCCTACCTAACTCCACCCTTCCTTCTCTTTCCTCGGTGTTCCCCATCTTAGTGAATGGCACCACCCTTCCCCTATTTGCTTATGTTGAAAACCCGGGAGTAGAGCTGCGTCAATACCTTCTGGAACACTCAGCAGCAAAATGTGCTTTCTCTTTTTGAAATTAAAAAAAAACTTGGGGCGCCTGGGGGGCTCAGTTGGTTAAGCGTCTGCCTTCAGCTAAGGTCATGATCCCAGGGTCCTGGGATTGAACCCCACATCGGGCTCCCTGCTCAGTGGGGAGGCTACTTCTCCCTCCTCAGTGGGGAGGCTCCTTCTCCCTCCCCCTCTCCTCCCGTGTTCCTACTTTCTAGCTCGCTCTCTGTCTCAAATAAATAAATAAAATCTTAAAAAAAAAAAACTAAACATAGCATAACTAAAGGAAGTCTTTAAAAATTCTTACTTTCCCATAGTGACTATTATGATGCTTTCACGAAGAATATCTTATTTTTCCCAAAGTAATTTAGGGCCCTTCTTTGCTGTTGTTCTAAGAGCTCTTTGGTAGTCCTGCACTGCCTGAGTCAATAGTCAGATACCATTTCCTATTGATTCTACCTCCTAAGACATTTTCAAGTTGGCCTGCTCCAGATCTGCCAATACACCATATTCTAAGCCATAGTGACTGGTTGTTGGTATTTCTGCACTAGTCTCTGAACCCTCCTCCTTGCTCCAATTTATTCCCCACAAATCAGCCAGGCAGAATGATTCCAGAAATACACATAGCTGATCCTGTCACTCCACTGCCTAAAACCCCTCAATGGCTTCCCATTGTCCTTAGGGTGAAATCTCAGATCCTTAACAGGCCCACAACCCTGCCACTTTGCCATGAGCTGGTGTTACCTCTTTGAGCTCCTGGAAAGAGCTCTGTTCTTTATGAGCCTTTGCCCACGATTTACTTTCTGCCCAGAGCTCTCTCACCTCTCCCAGCTTCTCCTTCTTCAGTTCTTAGATTTAATGATGTTTCTTCAGATAAGCATTTCTTAACATCTCACACCATGTCAGTGCTCTCCATTAAACACTTTCTTTGTACCCCCCACTTTGCTTTGTAAGTAAATGATTATTTGTGTATTGCCTCGTTTAATCTCTCCTTCCAGTTTTAATCAAACTCCCTGAGAAAGTCAATAACATGCTCTCCTACACACGAGGTCCTTGAATCCAGCTTTGATTCCAGAGCTCGTGCCCACAACTACCACATGTACATACATTTCCTCATCCTGGAAGTTGGCTTTTTGCCTCTTTGTTTTATGGTGTATGGGAAATTAAAGTTTGACTGTCGAAAAATCTCTCTGGACGAATCCTAAAGCAATGGTGTTCTGCTGTTGGTGAATCTCTTTGTGCATTTCCTGTCAGTAGTGGATGGCACACCTCAGCCTTCTGGGGGAGGACAGAGGGAGACATTCAAAGCTGTCGACAGGTTGGGCTGGCTAAACTAGACCCCAGCTCTCCTCCACTGTATAATCAACACATCCACGAGGGAGCAACATGAACCACCTTACAGGACTGCGGTAGGACTCATTCATTCGTTAAAGATTTAATGAGCATCTAGTATATGGAAGGTCCCGGGTTACATGCTGGGAATACAAATGCGTTTTGGATGTTTAGCAGAGTCCCTATTTCATTTAGTTAGAGACAATCACTTATTACTAGTATTATTACAGTTATGTGCCGACGTTTGCCTGCGCCACACAGCCTGAGTGACAGAGCATGTGATATTTGTGACGTTTGTCAATATGCTTACGGGGTCCCTGCGGGGCCTAGATAAACCGCCAACATCAGCGTGCGGGCTCAGAAGCATCCCTGCGCGGCGTGGCCGCCCCTCCCCTCCCGGCCACCAGAGGGCGCGCGGCCTCTACCGCCCCGCCCGCTGCGTCTGCGCCTGCGCCTGCGCCGTGCCGGCCGCCCGGCCCTCCGCTCCCCTCCCCCGGCGCCGGCCCCGCCTCGCGCCCTAACGTTCCGCCTCCGTTGCCCCTAGCGGCTGTTTGTTGACTTCCGGGGACGCGGTAGTAGCCGATGTCCGGGGTGTCGCTATGGGGGCCCGGGGGGCTTCCGCGGCCCGCGTCGGGACTGAGGTGCTGCCATAGGCCCCACCGAATCGCCTTTGCCACCTTTCCGGTTCAGGCGCAGGCTCCCCGCACCGCCCTCAGCATGGGGGAACCCGAGGAGGTGGTGCCCGGTGAGTCGCGTCCGCGGGGGGGGCGGCGGGCCGGGAGGGAGGGTCCGCGGGCGGGCGGGCGGCCAGGTCCCGCCTCCGGGCCGCCCCGTCGGGGGAAAGGCCCGGGCGGCGGCCGCCGGACTGGGTCTGGAGCTCGGGCCTCGCCTCCGCGAAAGCTGGAGAGGAGCGGAAAGGAAGGCGGGGGGAAACACGGGGAAGGGGGTGCTTGTGTTTTCTTCTCTTTCTTTTAAAATAAGCTTTCGATGAGTTTCTCGAACGCGGGGGCAGTTTTTACCTCCCTATAAACTTCCCCAAAGTACCTCCCTCGAGGTCCCCAGGACCCAGTTATGTATTGAATGCAGTAAAGAGTGGGTGACTAGAGGGCGTGGGGTAAAAGAGGAAGGGGGGAAACAACTTAGAGAAAGGGGGTGCAGAGGGAGCCATTACGAGTGCTCTTTGAGACTTTTTCTCTGAGCTCCAGAAGTACAATTGACATTGTGACGCCGTACCACACGTATAGTGTAACAGACGTAGACGTTTCATGAAGTGGTGCTTACTCTAACCACTTGGTATGCTCTCAGATCTTTTTTATAGTACATTCCTTTAAAAATGATAATCGTGACCCACTAAATTGATTTTCTGACCCACTAATGGGTCGAGACCAACAGTTTGAAAAAAAACACTGGATTACAGCAGAATCAAGTGTGTGTGTGTACATATATATTTAGCGTTTTCTGCCATGCTCTTGGCTCTAACATGATTAGATTCCTGACCTCCTGGAGTTCACAGGCTAGTAAGAGATACTAGAAAGTAAACAAAATGACAGTACCATTTCACAATAGATACCAGGTGACAGAGCAGAGCCACCAAACCCTGGCTGGGGGTGAAGGTATCAGGGCAGGCTATCTGGGAAGCCAGAATAGAACAAAACAAAATTATTCATTCTAGAAAAACCCAGAGTGTGTTCTAGAACCTGGCCTCTTCAATTTCAATTATCAGTTTGAATTGACACGCCTCACAATTGTTCTCAAAGGG
The DNA here is from genome assembly GCF_004348235.1 of Phoca vitulina. Taxonomy (NCBI): domain Eukaryota; kingdom Metazoa; phylum Chordata; class Mammalia; order Carnivora; family Phocidae; genus Phoca; species Phoca vitulina. Next base: position 11,649,303 of record NW_022589738.1, on the reverse strand, counting down.
TTTTTCACAGTGGCTAGTCCCTTGTGCATTATCATTTATTATTAATACTTATGTTCCCTATGTTCTCCTTGAGATTTCCTCAAAAGCTGGATCTGGCCTTGTGTGTGTGTTTAAATGGTTATTGAAAACTGGTAGGGATTTTTGGTCTCTCTCTAAAATGGTACTGGACCAAAATAGTCTGTGAATACTACTCAGATCAGGTAGTATTTAATGACTTAATTTAAGAATGTTAAATCTCAACATCCTATATCGACATGATGCTAATGATGAAACAATACTGTCCTGTTCCCATGTGTGGAGAAAAGCCTTCAATCGGGCTAGACCATGAGGTGTTAACCAGTGTTAATGGGGCACGGATTTTATCAGTCAGCTCATTCCAGGGAGCAGATGGTCCACCTGGGCACAGCAGGACTTTTAGTAACGCGTTGAGAACTGCCTTCCTTTTTTTACTTTCCACCAGTAAATAATACATATTTAGTAGATTTCATAAATAAAACCAGAATAAAGTCTGAGGAGTGAGACTGAAGGTAGAAGGAGGATGTAAACAGTGCTAGAGTGGAAGCAAAGCTGCCACAAGACAAGGAATCTGTATAGATGAGTTACTGAAAAAAATAGTAACAGACAACATAGTGAAAGTTCTAAAATATACTGTCGTATATTTGCAGATTCGGGTGCTGTGTTTACATTTGGAAAAACTAAATTTGCTGAAAATATTCCCAGCAAATTTTGGTTTAAAAATGATATACCTACATTTCTTTCATGTGGAGATGAACATACTGCTATTGTTACAGGTTAGTATTGAAATCCTAAGTGAGGATGGTAATCCTTAGAGAACCCTAAATATTATAGATGTGCTGCGTTTCAAACATGTTGAATATATTTCCTTTACCAGAATAATGTTTTTTCTTTCTTTTATCAGAGAATTCTTGACAATTTGATTCATCAAGAGAGTGTTTTAAATTTTGAATCCCCTTGGTATATTTAAATATGATTTTGTATACACACTACTTTCTTGGAATAAATTTATTTTAATATATCTATATGATCAAAAGTGATTACTGCATAATCTTAGAAACTTTTTTTTAAAAGATTTTATTTATTTGACAGAGAGAAACACAGCGAGAGAGGGAACACAAGCAGGGGGAGTGGGAGAGGGAGAAGCAGGCTTCCTGCGGAGCAGAGAGCCCGATGTGGGGCTTGATCCCAGGACCCTGGGATCATGACTTGTGCCGAAGGCAGACGCTTAACGACTGAGCCACCCAGGCGCCCCTCTTAGAAACTTTTTTACACCTAACAGAATCTGGTAACCCTTAGATGGACAGTTAAAACAATTCATTTTCACCTGTTTGTAACCTTGTAACCTGTTTCAACACGGAAAAGCAATACAACTTTTAAGTGTAGCTTTTTTATTGCTTTGTGATGACTTCATCTCACATGACTTTATGTTGAAAATGCTTCAGTTTCTTATGTCTTTTTCCTTCCCACCAGGAAATAATAAACTTTACATGTTTGGCAGTAACAACTGGGGCCAGTTAGGATTAGGATCAAAGTCAACTGTTAACAAGCCAACATGTGTCAAAGGTTTGGGGTCTTTTCTTCTTTATTGCTTTAAATACTTACACTGCATAAAGTACTTTTATATTGATTGTGATGTTCTTTAATATCATATTAGGAATAATAAAGCCTTTAGTTCTTTAGTTTCCATTATTTACCTATTATTGGTGTTTAACTTTATTTTTTATATGATAATCAGAACTACTTTTATATATTAGGGTCTAAAAATCACATTGCTTTTTAAACCCGAAGAACACAAAGGAAATAATGATTCTTCAGTATTGCACTTGAATATCCTTTTATTTTGCCTGTTTGTTAACCTGCTTAAATATTACTGTTATTGTATATACAAAGAACAACCAATACAATATATAAGAATTTTGAGCTTTGTCTCATTTGTTAGAGTTGTGGACATCATGGTTCTATGTAGTTGTTGGTTTTATGAATTATACTTTACCCTGCTGCATATAGTGAGTAGATGTACTGAATGAGACATCGGGACTAGGGGTTAATTAGTACTAGTGTCCTTACAAGAACAGGACAAAATATTTTAAATCAGGACTGTCCCAGAAAATATGGGATGTATAATACCTTTAGAAAGCTTTCTTAGCATTATGTGTAAAGCTTCTGTTGGGTTGTTACCTGTGAACATCAACTAAGTTTGAGTGGTGATGGAGATTCTTTGGGATGTGCCAAGAGCAGTATTCTTAATCTTCTTAGCTAAATTTTTAATTTCAGCTCAAAATGTCATTGTAATTTAGCATATCCATGCTATTTATAGATAATGTTATGGAATTTTCAAAGTATTCTACTTGGTCAAAAAGTGTTTATTGAGCACAATGTACTATAAACCCTAGGTTTGGGTTTTTTTTTTTTAAAGCCTGGGTTTATTCACATGATCTTTATTCTCAGATATCTAATAGATGAAGTAACAGGATTGTCTAGACTGTGAACTTTGACACCAGGGACTCTGTCTTAGTGATCTTTGCAGCCTCTATGCTAAGCACTTAGGAGGGGTTCTGTAAATCTTTTTTGAACATGTAAATGAATGAGTGAAGAGCTTTATCATAGGTTATGCCTATGAATATTGGACTTGTAGTGTTTCATTGTGTGAGGTAGAAGGTGAACTTGACAATGGTGATAGCAGATTAGGGAATAGATCAGGTTGGTGAGGAGGCAGCATAACAGTGCCACAAATCTCAGTACATATTCATGACCTGTGGAGATTTGAAAAATACATAGCAGACCTACTGACTCACATTCTCCAGGGGTGGGGCTGAGCTATCTGTATTTTTCTCAAAGCTCCGCTGGTTATTATGATGCACAGCTAGTCCTGAAAACTTTTGGCTTATTAGTTAAGAACATCAACTTTGGAGTCTGACGGGCCTGGGTTTAAATCTCGTTTCTACTGCTTAGTTACCATTTGACCTGTGTTATTTATCATTTTTGTAACCATAAAATCTTTTAATTGTCATATTTTTTTGTATTTTTAGCTTTAAAACCTGAAAAAGTGAAATTTGCTGCCTGTGGACGGAACCACACCCTAGTTTCAACAGGTGTAGTATTCAATCTGTATGACTTCTTTCCCAATTTGAGGACAGAGTTCTCATCTGTGGCTTTGTAAAATTAATAGAAATGGTACCTTGGCAATAATAAGATTAGGATTTTTTAAAAATGTAAATGGTTAGCACACTTGTTTGCCTTTGAAAATACATAGATAAATGTTAACTGGCTGCAGAAAATCTTCTTTTCTTGGATTATGTTAAGGGGAAGCCCATCCTTACCTATGCACACACCTCAGGGGCTGCTTGCTCCTGATCTTGCTCTTTCCTCTTTTCTTTTTTTTTTTTTTTTTTAAGATTTTATTTATTTTTTTGACAGAGAGACAGCGAGAGAGGGAACACAAGCAGGGGGAGTGGGAGAAGCAGGCTTCCTGCGGAGCAGGGAGCCCGATGCGGGGCTCGATCCCAGGACCCTGGGATCATGACCTGAGCCAAAGGCAGACGCTTAACGACTGAGCCACCCAGGCGCCCGCTCTTTCCTCTTTTCTGAGGGCGAGTGGAAGCCACCCCCAAAAGGCTATTGATGTGAGCACAATTCCAATCACCATCCAAATGGGCTGTGTATGTCTCTGTGTAGAAACTGACAAGGTGATTCTAAAGTTTATATGAAAAAGCACAGGACCTAGAATAGCCAAAACAGTTTTGAAAAGAACAAAATCGGAGGACTAACACTACTGATTTCAAGACCTCTAAGGCCACAGTAATCAAGACACTGGGCTATTTGCAAAAAGAGAGACAAAGATTATCAGAACAAAACAGAGTCCAGAAGTAGACCCACACATATATGCCCAACTAATGTTTGGCAAAAGTGCCAAGGCAATTCAGTGGAGAAAGGGTAGTCTTTTCAACAGATGCTGCTGGAGCAAATGGACATCCAGGCGCTGATCACCGAGCAGCCTTTCCTACCTCCTTCTCTCCCATAGCCTCTTCTGTGTTCAGGTTATTCTCACCACCTCCAGCTCCTCCTCAGGCCTTTCCCCTCATTCATACTTTTTCCTTGCTAAAATATCTTTCTCTTATTCAGATTCTTATCTTTTAAGATCCAGTATAAGTCTTCTTCCATGGAGCTTTCTGTGCCTATTCAACTTTGACTCATGTCATGCTCTGAACTGCTTTAGTATTCCACCAACTCTGGTTCACGTGATAAGTGTTAAATCACGTGGCCTTGTGGTATGTTCCATTGGAAAGCTAGTCTTGGTTCCTCAGCTAGGTGTCATCTTTTCTACTATAACTTTAAATTTTTACTGATTCAGGCTGATTTTGCCCTCAGTTTCCCCTATAATTTAGTGAGGCTTTAACTTCATGTGCATTTGTATGACAGATATAACTAGTTTTTAATATGGGTATGTTTTTAAAAATCTTCATTACTTTTGAGCTTACTGGCAATTTTTATTATCTGGGCATGATACACTTCATATTTAATTAATAATTAACACACATTTACATAGTGTGTACAACAAGCAAATGCCGTTCTAAGAATTTTATAAATGTCAGCTAATTTGATCTTTATAAACAACTCTGTGAAGTAGGCAGTATTCTTATCCCCATTTTGCAGATGAGGAAAATGAGCCACTGAGAAGTTAAGTACAGCTTGCCCTAGGTCACACAGCTGATGAGTGGCAAGCCAGCATTTGCACCCAGGAAATCTGGCTCTCCAGTCCTTTCTCCTAAACACAATACTATACTGCCTTCCTATTTAGCTAGAAAATTAAAATACACATAGAATTTTCATGTTTCTAATGATACTCTTTTTGGATTTGCCTCATTTTACTCGTTACATATTATATCTTAACTTTAATGGGTATGGAAGTTAAAATTAATGAACCACATCTCTTTTAAAATAGTTTGATTTGGATTATAAACTAATTTGGAAATTACTTTCCTCTTTTTGCTCTGATTTAATAAAGTGCTGCATTAGCAAGAAAATACATTCCACACATTCTGTGCATTTCAGTTGCTACTTAAGCTCTAAACCGATTTAGAAAATCTCACAAACATGTATAACCTTGCTTGTTTTGCTTGATTTTTGATACCGAATTAAAGTTGTTCACCAAATGGTAGGATAATAAATGGTAGGATAATGTCAGCTTTCAGCTTTCTTCACTGTTAACAGGGGAAATACCTGGTACCTGGCCTGTCTCGTAAAGATGGTGACTGTAGTATATTGATGTTTCTTTCCTTTTCCATGTGCAGAAGGAGGCAAAGTATACGCAGCTGGAGGAAATAATGAAGGACAGCTGGGACTTGGTGACACTGACGAGAGAAACTCTTTTCATCTAATTAGTTTTTTTACTTCCCAGCGTAAGATTAAGCAGCTCTCTGCTGGATCCAATACTTCAGCTGCACTAACTGGTGAGACTTTGTTCCACTTCAGGCTGGGAACCATCCCTTTCCTTTAGACCAGGATATACCAACTGAGTCACCTGACCCCAGCATTGCTGTTTCGTTTTCTTTCATTAACTATGTGTTTATGAAGACATAAAAATTGACCTTTGAATCATGACATAGAGTCCAGTTTTGTGCTTATTTAGAGTGAGATGTAAACGCACACGTAGCTGCCATGCCGCCATCTACTCCTGTAGATACTAAATCGTCACTGTGTGTTCTGAACGTTATATTTGCAGCCGTTATAAGGTTGCTATCAGAAACATAGAAATCTATTAGATATGTGTTATCAGAATATGGTCTGGCGGCACCTGGCAGGCTCAGTCGGAAGAGCACGTGACTCTTGATCTTGGAGGGTTGTGAGTTCGAGCCCCACCTTGGGTATAGAGATTACTTAAATAAATAAACTTTAAAAAATAATATAAAATACGGTCTGTATTGGTCATCGCATCTCTCTGCCCTCCCTCTCAAAGCCCATATGAGAAGTGTCTTTAAAATGGGAGCCAGGATACACGCGGTGTCTGTGAAGAAGCTGCTGTGGGCTTCTCCGCTCCAGTGGGGGAGCTGTGTGGCCCATGGCGCTGCTCCGGCTGCCGGGAGGGCTGGAGTCACATCTGCAGCGTCGTGTCCGCAGGACCGTCCACCGTCCACTTAGCCTCTCGGTGTCCTTGTGGTTCCTCTTTTCAGTTTTCCTTTGATTTGCCTTATTATTAAACCACTTCAAAGATTTGAAAATTTTAAATTAAAGGACGTAAGTCTTGATAATTTCTAAAGTATTTTGCCTAGCTTCACTTTTTCTTCCATTGAAACCCTAATCAGAAAGAATACACGCTAATGCATTTGGGAGATGCTCTATGTGCTCAGATATCTCCTTAATCTCTGAAGTTATGGTATGTGTTTTCAAGTATAAATTGTAAAAAAAAAAAAAAAAAAAAGTGAAATGCATTTCTTTTTTTTGTCTTTCTTTAAAACTTCGTTTTTATAGTGTTCTCAAGAGCAAGGTCCTCCAGGCCCTTTTGACCTGGGACTTGCCCAGGAAATGTCCAGTGTGGCTCATGCTGTCGTTCAGTTCAGTTGCAGGCTGACCGCTTGAAAAGAAGAAACATTTGCTGTTCAGAGACAATAGACTAAGAAAAGGTTAAGTTGAGATAAAAATATGGACACGATTAGCATCATGTTATCCTCTGTCCTTTATCATCATAGAAGCCCTTCATAGGAGAAATTGAACTCTTATGCAGCTAGCTGGTGTGAATGTCTTAGTAGCACTTTTCTCTCAAGACACGTAGTTTTTCTAAATTAAAGAATAAATGCTGTGTTGGAAATATAATAACTCGATAGCCTTGCTACCTCTTAAAACCTTTTTTTCCTCCTTGTGTTTTCTTTATAGAGGATGGAGAGCTTTTTATGTGGGGTGACAATTCTGAAGGGCAAATTGGTTTAAAAAATATAACTAATGTGTGTGTCCCTCAACAAGTGACTGTTGGGAAACCTATCTCCTGGATCTCTTGTGGATATTACCATTCAGCTTTTGTAACAAGTAAGAACATTTTGGATTCATCATGTTACCTCGTATTTCTAAGTGTTTACTCAGTTAATGATAAAATCTAACATTCTACAGTTCTGTAGAAATAATGCCATGGCAGTCTATGTAATGAAGTAATTGTGGTCCGTTTTGGGTCACAATGTCTCTCCATTTTAGTAATGACAGTTTATAATTCAAAACTCACTCTGAGATGTTAACTTTTTTAGTGAATATTAGAAAATATTAGAAAAGCAAAATGTATGTCAGAGACTTCTAAACTTTGGTTCTCAAACTTCTTGGATTCCTTGGCATTGGAAATGAGATCTATGGGCCACTTTCCCTTGGGTGCACTTGCCTCTGTACTTAGACCTACTCTACTCTTGTCTTGCTAATTAGCTTTTATTGTTTCAGTAAGGGAGTCGTAGACTTTCACTGTGAGAGCAGGGATGTAGAGTAGATGGAAAAGGAAGATTGCTCAGTATGAGATAGGATTTCCTTTGCTGGAACTTTCTTTAGCATCCCCAGTCTCTCCCTTTCTGGGGCTCCCTGGCAACCTTTTCTGCCTTGGTTAAATATTTGAAATGTTATAGTCTGTATCTACACAGGGAGTGATAGAAGTATGATCATTCCATCTTATTGGTGGTTTTTCTAACAGCAAAAACACCTAGAGGGAATAGTTTTGTGGCCCCTCTTAGATGTCTCTAAATCTTTGTTTTACATTCTATGCACCTCATATTCAGGTTTAGAAAGTGCTGATTGACCCATTCCAGTGGCGCTCAGATTTCCCAGTGAATTGGTAGCACCATGGTACCAAGAGAGGGCAAACTCCCGACTCAGCTGGCATTGGTTGCCACTATATCAGCTTGTATCTTGAACAAACTAATAATAAATATCGTCAAATGAGGGAGTAACTGAATGAACAATTCATTGTGTTCCTTGGGGCAATGCTACCTACCAACTTATTGGCAACTTTCTGGCTCCCGGGGTTGGTGTAGTCTGTGCTCACTTTGTTTATGAGACAAAGAAACAAACAAAAAACACAGATGGAAAAACAAATAAAAGTCCAAGCAAAAGCATTGTCTTCTCTTTAGATTTTAATAAAACTGCCAAATTCAGTTTTATGACTAAACTCTAGCCAGTAGGAAAACAAGGAATTGCTCATTGTAGCCAACAGGCATTGCATTGAGCTTTTTTATTTTGTTTATATTTATGCCTTTTATTTAAAAAAAACAGCTTTGTTGGGTGGACTTTAAGAAACAAGACAAATGAGCAAAGGGAAAAACAGACAAATTAAGAAACAGACTCTTAACTATAGAGAACAATCTGATGGTTGGGGGGGGGAAGGAGGGATGGGTGAAACAGGTGAAGGGGATTAAGGAGTGCACTGTGATGAGCACCAGGTGTTGTATGGAAGCGTTGAATCACTATATGGTACACCTGAAACTAATATTAACACTCAACTAACGAATTAACATTTTAAAAATTAAAAAAAGAAAGTCAAAGAACATACACACACAAAACCAGCTTTATTGACATGTAGCTCACATACCATACAGTTCACCCATGTTAAGGTGTGAGGAGCAGCAGGAATTTATAGACAAAAGTGGAAAGAAACTCATCTGGACTTAGTAACTCCTTTCATGTAAGAGGCATGGGAAAAAGAGGAAGGGAGCCGACAGAGCACTTCTGTGCTAGTGTTTGCTAAATACTTTATAGAAAACTGTGGTTCAGAAAATTTCATTTTCTGTGCAGATCAATCCAGAAAATCAGTAGAGCTGGGTTTGTAGTATTTAACCAAGTTTTAAGTGGTGCATGCTATGTGTGTTGGATGTCCCACAACTTCCCCAAGTTCTGTTTTGCTAGAAGGACTCTCAAGCTTCAATAGCTTGAGAGTTATACTCAATGGCAAAGATTTATTACAGCAAAGGATACAGAGCAAACACAGCTGGAAGGAGATATGTGTCCTCCAGAGAAGTCTAGCATACACTTCCTAGTCCTTACTCTTTGCTGCACAGGACGTGCTTGGAACTACAGGGATGTGTGTGTAATGTCCCTGCCGAGAAGCCCACTCTATTCTCAGGATCTTTGGCTTTTATGTGGGGGTGCTGATTGTGTAGGCATATCCTGCTAGCAACTAGTCACAGCAACTGAAACTCCAATCCCTCAACAGTGAAACCAAGTGTACATTATCAATGTTGATGGTTGTTCAAAGCAACCCTGAGAACCCAAGCTGTCATAATTTGTTGTTCAGGTTACCAAACAAAATCATCAGTCACTAACATAAAGAACACTCCAAGGGCCGCGTTCCCAGGGGTTGGTCAGTGGTCAATCATGGTTCTCTTGGAGACATGCAGATAATAAACAACCAGGTATACTGTGTTACCTCTCTCCTCACATGAATGGTGCTATGTTTTGTGTCAGATCAGGTTATGTATCTACAAAGGTGTTTAAACTCCTGCCTTATAGAACTCAGTTCAGTTCATAGAAATGAATTCTAAAAAGTTCCTGCTTTCGAGAAGCTCATAGTCATAGTGTGATAAGAACATAAAAAATCACCTACCAACTTATTGACAACTTTCTGGCTCCTACAATTCCCAGATGGAATCTGTTTCCAAGTTAGAAATGATTTTTTTTAGTAGTGTTAGTATGGACAAGACAGTGATTAAATGTCACGAGTTCCTTGATAAGAGAATCTTTCCGGAGGAAGTGCCATCTAACTGAGCAAAATCTGCTATCTTAAGGCTCACTCAACATATTTCCTTCACACACAAATGCATTTTCTAAAACAAGTTTCACAAAAGCAATTATTCATTTAACAAGTATTCACTGAGTATTTCATATACCAGACACTGCTAGGTTCTTGGAATACCAAAGTGAACAAGACAAAATCCATGTCCTAATGGGGGCTTAATGTCTAGTCATTTTGCTTTACTATAAAAGGAAGTAGAAGAAATAAGATGGTCTCTATGTGAAACAGCTAAAATCGTTTTCTAGTTCATTAGTAACGATGGTCATGAATTCATAAAGATTTTGGATTAGCATAATCAAGGAGAAAAGAAAATCTTAGCTTTATTTCCTTACCATACAGTAAAAATATCTCAAGAAAGGGTAAATTGATCAAGTTGTCATTTTCTAAATTTTTTACTGAACATGAGAATGTGTACCCCAAAGACTAGTATTTTGTCCATAATTATGTCATCCTTGATCATTGTGTCAATTATGTCATCCATCATCCTTTTCCTTCAATAGCAGAGGGAGAACTGTACACATTTGGAGAACCGGAGTGTGGGAAGTTAGGTCTTCCCAATCAGCTGCTGGTCAATCACAAAATGCCCCAGCCGGTGCCTGGAATTCCCGAGAAGGTGGTCCAAGTAGCTTGTGGTGGAGGGCACACCGTGGTTCTCACAGGTATGTGTGGATCCTGCTGCTCTGTTCCCTGCTTTCTGGGGTGGCTAATAATAAAAAAAAAATTACACTCATTTTCTTCTATTGTGATAAAAACACAGCATCTGATCCACTCTCTTCACAGATTTTTAAGTCTATAATACAGTATTGTTATCTACAGGCACAGTGTTGTACAGCAGATCTCTAGACCTTACCTGCATAGCTGAAACTTTATACCCATTGATTAGCTGCAGCCCTTTCCCCCTCTCAGCCCCTGGCAGCCACCACCCTAGTCTGTGCTTCTGTGAGCTTGACTTTATTAGATACCTCATACAAGATGGCCTCACATCTTTTTTCATTAAGATCCCCATCTTTGATTTCCATAGTTAATACACATCTTTGGCCTATGGAAGAAAATTGTAAGTAGAAAAAAATGAATCTTGTGGAATTGTTTTTGCTAACATTATGGACATTTTCATGATCTTAACACCTTTAATGGAGGCAGATAACATTGTTTTTAGCTTGTTTTCAAGGACAAACTGCCTTGCGTGCGCGCGTGTGTGTGTATTCTATATTTATCTAAAATTGATATCACTTTTCCTGAAATACCTTCTTTTCCCTGTTCATGCTGTTTTCTGTATGTCCTTTGATAATTCTTTTCTTTGTGATATTCACAACGTAAAACTTGGTAATTTCTTTGTGATTTTTTTATGTTCTATTATAGTAATTCAACAAAAAGTGTTAAGATTTTAAATTACAGATATTTAAAGAAAGTTAGAACCTTAATAGCAATGTCAATTTTGGCTTCTGAAATTTATATTTGGTATGACATGTCATTTTTCAGGATTCCAGTCAATATGGTAAAATATACATACTCCTTGATAATATGCTTACTAAATTGCTGCCTCCAAATTTGTTCAACATTAGATTTATTTGAGTGGCATACAGGTAATACAGCTAGTGAACTATTGTATTTTTTTGGTCAAAAAGAAATTAACAGTTTCTGAAGTCACCACTTAATCTTCAGTAGCCCAAAGTTAGCAGTGTTGTAGGCAAATTTTGAATAATATCCAATTCTCAGATGATATGCTTACTGTTGCAAGGTGATTGAGCGATATTTTATCTTTAGATTTTCCTCTCATACTGCTTTTCCTTGACTTTTTGCTCTAGTCCAAGTCATGCTTGTTAAGTGGTGGTTTCCCAGAATTATAATTCCCAGATGAAATCTGTTTCCAAGTTAGAAATGATTTTTTTTCAAGGCCTCCATTCTATATTTGGAAATAATTCTGAGGTTTAAGATTTCTTTGATTTTTCTAACAAAATGGATTTCCATATATTTTTAAGAAGATTTATTTTAGGAATTTTAAACTTAGAAATTAATCTATAAATTATCTGAAAATGTATTCTGTAGGCAGAAATTCAACTTATTCCGTATGTGTTCTGTAATTTCTCTAGTTTAAACAAACATTATAGAATTTATTAGGTGATTGAAGGTTACTCTAAAGCACACAAATGTTGATAATGTAAAAATAACATCATTCAACTATATGTTATAAAATATCATTACATAAAATGAGCACCCAGATAATCCATGATACTTTTAATTATACTTAAAATTTAAAAATGCCCTGAAGTATGATATTTTCTTGAAATATTATAGACATTTAGCTTTCTGTGGACTTAATTTTGAGGTTAAAAACTATGTTGCCAGAAATTATTCTCTCTAGATTTTTGTAGACTTTGGGATCTCACATACCAGTAAAGTTTTTGTATTTTAAGTTTTTAATTTTGTGACAAGAATATGAAGACCAACAGATGGTTGCGATCTTCTGATCTGCATTTGCTTAAATACGGCATTGCAGAAAAAATGCAACCTTTTCACCATTGTATCATAAATAAGGGGGCATTTCAAAACAAAAATTAAAAAACTCTCAATTTTATTGTAAAAGACACCCTCTTAAATTATATTCACTTATCTGTATGGAAAATTTACTGCTTTGTCTATTTTTCACATTTCTCCATGGACCTGTGCAAGCTTTATTATGCACCAGCCCTGGTGAGAAACCTGTGTTCCGGAGTACAGTGTAGACAGAAATAGTCCTAACTGATGAAGAAACAGACCTGAAGCACATATTGATTATCAGTTTGACTAAGTACTAAATTGAATACCTAAGAGTTATAGAATACTTTGAAGACCTTAAAGGAAAGAATAGCTAACCATCTGTTCTAGACCATTCCCTTCACCAAAGGAAAGGGCTTGGATTAGATGATTCTATGGGGGCCCTCCCTAGCATTGTTTTTCCTTTTGTCTATAACTCTGATCTCAAAATCTGTTTGGGTACCATTCATTAAACTACTTTAAAGATAATTTAAATTAGTTTATTGCCAATGAATTTATTGCCAATGACCGTAAGAGGTTAGAAAATAAAACTATTGGTTGTGGCGATGGTATGATTAGTTTCTACTTTGAATCGGGAAAACAGTGGACTGCTGAGAAAGTGTCAGCTTGGAACTTGGGATACACTAAGTGAAGCAGAGTGATATACGTAATCTGAAATGTCATCGCCAGCATTAGCAAAAGCTAAGAAAGTTATAAGATGGGGTCCACAATGAAGTCTGGATCCCAAGGGAAAATAAGAACTTATCTTAACTTCTCTAGATTATATTTGGACAAACTCAGGATCTCTACAGGGCAACAAGTTACTAGTCATGAAATCAAATGTATTCTGAGAAATCAGAATAATATTCATATGAAGCCACCTACTAAAACCTGTTTTCCTAATAGAGTATCATTTGTCAACATCAAATTACATTGTTAAATGTTACAAAGATGATAAGACCAACAATTGGATGAGTTGTTATATGTAATGTCCTTAGGTAAAAAAAAAAAAAAAAAAAAGTAGAAACTGTCAAGTACCTGAAAGCGAACCCGATAGGGTAAGGAGCAAAACTTATGGCACTTGACTCCGGCTGCCTGAATGGCCTCACTTCACAGTCTATCTCAGCCCACGTAACCTTGAGTGATCAGCAGCCAGCTAGAGATGGACAGATGTCTTCATTTACCCAGCACTCTACTGCTAACCCGACATTCAGAACTGGTGACATGCCATGCGATTATTAATTAAACTAAGAGATGGTACTTTTTACGTTAAAATAAGGATGTTTTGCCATAGCCTCAGTGTGGCTTCGTATCCTGACACAGCATATTTTCTTTAAGAGGTATTATCTCTCTGTCTTGTTTATGAAGTAAGTATTATTAGACAGGAAAAATGTAAAGTCATACGACAGTAGATAGTTGTGTGTTCATCAGGATCCTCCACTGTCAGAAATAAGATGAGTCGATTAGTTACTTTTTAGAAAAATGTTCTTACAACGGAATGTCCTAGTGTGTGTTCAAATCTGCCTGAATGCTTTCTCATGTAAGCCTCACAGCAACTCTATTAGAGAGGAATAATAACATCAGAGAATTTAGGTAACTGGCGTGCTGGCCACAGCCAGTAATAATGGAGGTTTGGACTCCTGCCTGAATCCAAAGCTCTTGCTCTTCCTCCTGTAGCGCAGAGAGGCGATGTGTGGGACTTTGGAGAAGGAAACCACGCTTCCTGACTCAGGGCCAGCCAGAGTTGTGTGTCTGAAGGGACCCTTTCGTCACCACCCATTTATCCTGTTTTTGTGCTTTTCCATTTCTCGAGAACATATGAACTAATGTTTACTAAGTTATTGGAGGTCTTTGGAGTCAAAAAATATTAACAAAAAGGAAAAGCTTTTGTCCCCCCTTTCATTATTGTTGCGCTTCCTAGTAAAGGAACTTGACCTGTAAGTGAATCAAGCATATCTACGGTGCGTTTCAATTCTCATGCAAATTCTCCTCTGAAATTGTTTTACAAAATAGATTATTCTGTTAAACTATTTTTGAGAAGTAAGGAGTTCTTCTGTAGGAAACACTACTCTTTTTTTTAAGGCAATGAAAGGAATTAGCTTAATGACAACTGATGCTGTTTTTAAAGAGCTGAGTGGTAATTATAGGGACATGTCAGGTAGTTCACTGACTGATATGTCTTTAGCAGTTCTTTTTACGGTCATATGTAAAAGGTAAAATCAGGCCCATGCCATAACTTTTATAATCGTGTGCCTTGTCATTTTTCTCCTCCTTCATCATTGAGAATGTATACCTCAGCATTAGGTATTCTTATATGGATATTTCAGAGGCACTTAACTTTCATCACAAAAGTTTGAATGCAACAGTTTTCTAGATACAATGGTGACAGCGTCCGCTTCCCTGCAATCTTTTTCTTGTATTTGCTCATTCCCTTTCAGAGAAAGCCGTGTATACCTTTGGGCTGGGACAGTTTGGTCAGCTGGGTCTTGGTACCTTTCGTTTTGAATCTTCGGTACCCAAAGTCATTGAGCATATTAAGGATCAGAAAATAAATTCTATTTCCTGTGGAGAAAATCACACAGCTCTGATAACAGGTACAGATGAGAATTTCTGTTACATATTTCTAGAACGGGGTATGTTTTACTACAAAATACAAACTGTGTTGGAACGAATGTATCTAACGTAAGCAAAGGAATCAATAATTGAGAAAATGGGAGTTCTTGTTTAATATGCCAAAGTTGCCAAAGTGTAAAGTTGTAAACTCTTTTTTAACATTTCAGTTCAATTTCACATCAGTGTAAATGATCCAAAGATTTAGAACCTCAAAACAAGTCAGTGCTGTCAGAGGTAATATCATAGTATTATACTTTGGCAGAAAGCTGGAATCTTTTTGAAATTGCATCAGTTTGAAGACTCTTAACTCTGCTCAGGCCAGAGGGAAAAGTCTTACAGGAAAGAACTTTAAAACGTTCTCCATGTTCAGTGTGACACAGCTACATACAGGCTGAGTAAATTCCTATGAAGCTTTTGCCGCTAGGAGGCGTTTCCAGGAGTGACTGCTACTTTGTCCACAGTGATAGAAACGCACCTCGAAGGCCACTAGGTGGATACCTGGCTCCTCTAGACCTTTTACTCTGTACTTTCTCCTTTACCCAGGGAGATACTGCTTTGGGCCTACTTCTCAACCTCAAAAACTAGGTGCTGCTAATATGTACCCAATAAAGATTCTCCCCTAGAAATAACTCACTTATCTGTAGGTAATTGATATACTCCACAATTATAATTGCTTTGGAACAAAAGCCCCTGTAATTTAACTATTTCTAGCCTACGTTTCTATCTAAAAATGAAATTAAGCATTAAAAAGGCAGAAATCATACAGTATTTTGCAATAAGCCAGATACTGGTATTTCTACATTTGTTTCCTTCTTTCTAAAAAAGCTACTGCTAAATGGAGCTCATCTAATGGTATCTAGTTGGGGCAACTAGTAATCCACAAATACAATGTATACTACCGTATACTGTTCCTTCTTCCCCAAAGAGCCTTTCAGAGAGAACTGCCTACCCATTTTCAAGTGTCAATGTCTTTGTTAATGTAGCGTGAAATAGAACTATGTAGAATGTAAAGAATTATTATTCATTCATAGTCCCAGAAGAGTTGTTGATATGTATCCCTTACTGCAGGGTCCTAATGTCAATTTCGCTGTCCTTACTGCTGTTTTTCATCAACCCTAAATTGCCATTGATGGGAAACATGTACTTTTTATGGATCATCTAACACACAATTAGATTATTTGGTTAAACTTTCATACTACCTTTTCCCCTGATGAAAGAAGTTACAGCACTAATAATTGACCATTAACTTTGTTTGCTTTTTGCTCATAAAGCTTCGTCAGGGGACAGGTGTAATGAATTTTTTTCTTTCAGGACTAACAAGAGGTGTGTAGTGAGTTATTCTGTAAGTTCTTACCAGTTCCCCATTATGTAGCCAGTGGCTCATGGTTTAAAAAAGCTTTCAAGTTCGAAGTACAATCAGGTAGCTTGGATCAGAGTTTATCTTTTCTGGCTAAAGATAAGTTAAAACACAAAGCCTAAAAAGCACTTTGGGTAAAAAAAATCAAGGGTCAAAAGAAGAGGAAGAAGGGAAAAGGATGATAAAGGAGTATATGTAAAGAAAGGAAATAGGTAGCTAATAGTAAGAAATTTAATAAGAGTCTAAATTTGGGGTTTAAATACTGGTTATTGCTTATTAATAGGGCATTTATTTTCTGTATTTTTTTAATATTTATTTATTTGAGAAAGAGAGTGATTGAGAGAGAGAGAGAGAGCAAGCACACAAGCAGGAGGGGCAAAAGGAGAGGGAGAAAAAATCTGAAGCATACTCCGTGCACTGAGCACAGAGCCCGACTTAGGGCTTAATCTCATGACCCTGAGATCACAACCTGAGCTGAAACCAAGAGTCAGAGCTTAACTGGCTGTGCCACCTAGTCGCCCCTCTGTATTAATTTTTGAAAATTTTACTGAATTATATTATTTTTTCTCCTCATTTTTCCTTCGGTTCTCTTGGATTTTCTTAGTATGAGATTACTTTGCCATCTTAAACTAGGAACTTCTAGCTCCTAGAACCATTCATTCAATTTACTGCCATTAAGATAGAGTTCAGAAATTCTTAATATGAACCAACAGGGTCCTCTGTAGTGTGGTTCCTTCGTACCTCTTCAGACTCAACTCATACCACTGGCCCTTTTGTGCTCCAGGCACATCGGTTGCCTTTCAGTTTCTTGACTGTGTTATGTTTTCTCTTGATTCAAAGCCTTCATATGTGTTTTCTTGCAGCTAATACCCTAATCATCCTTCAGGTCTGTTTGAAAGCCTTCCTTAATCCCCAGACTAGAAGGAAATCCCCCTCTTCTGCCCCTATCCTGGCCCCCTTTCCTTTCCTTCTGCTTCCATGGCACTTTCCACCACTTGAGAGAGAGGGTGTTAAGGAGGGCTTGAGAAGAGGAGTGAAGGTTCAGAATAGCTGCTCTGGCAGTGGGCAAAAGGGTTAACTGGAGAGAAACAGCAAGACCACTTATCGTGGGCCATAGAGGGGCCCTCGCCATTGCTATAGGGACTAGTCAGCATGGTTGGTTTATGGCACTCCCCTCAGCAGCGTTCCACAGCCCAGGAGCTGAATCAGTAAAAGAGACAGTTGGATTGATCTAAGCTGGTAGTTTTCCACCAGCGGCCATTTTGTCACCCAGGGACACACAACAGTGTCTGCATACATTTTTGATTGTCCCAGCTACAGAGGCAGGGTGTTTTATGGACATTTAGTAGACAGAAGCCAAGGATGCTGCTAGACATCTTACGGTGCACCAGACAGACCCACACAACCGAGAATTATCTGGCACCAAATGTCAGGAGTGCCAAGGTTGAGAAACCTGAGGGGGAAAAAATAGATTGTATTGGAACATAGGGGGTCAGAATACAAAAATCCCCTTCCCCTTGAGAAGATGGTGTGTATGAAGAGATGGCTCATGCTGGGTTGCTGCTATTCCACACAGTGCCTCACATGACTGGGCTTCAAGTTCACAAACCACCGATGGCTTAGTGATTTTATTCTCACGGTGTCTGTTGCCTAATGTTACATGCAGGACCACAGAGACCACAGAGAGTGTGGAAATATCAATGGATCAGAGTAAACTCAGTGCAGCATTTGAGGGGGAAATTGTAATTGCAATATAAGTAAATATATTTGCCTATTTACAAATAGATGCATACAAGTAAGGCTTTTATAAATCTCTTTTTTTGCATTTTAGATATAGGTCTCATGTATACTTTTGGAGATGGCCGACATGGAAAATTAGGACTTGGACTGGAGAATTTTACCAATCAGTTCATTCCCACTGTGTGCTCTAATTTTTTGAGGTTTATAGTTCAACTGGTAAGGACATCACATTTCCCTGTTTACATTTTCATATTCCTATATATTTGAGTCTTGCAGTATTTCATAGAAAATAGATACTTTTATGTTTGTTGAAAGAATATCATGGCTATATCTAATCAGTATACTCATTTCCTAAAAGCCAAATGTCAGACATCATGCCACTCAGAAAATCTGTCCCTTTCCTAATTCTCCTCCTTTGAGCATCGTCCTGAGTTCTCACCCTAATCTTGACTCTCCTGCTTTGTTCCCCTGTGTCTCTTGAGAACCAGAACTGTGCCATGCCTGGAAGCTTGGTTGTCTGCTCCAGCAACCAGCAGAGTGTCTGACAATCACCTATAAATAAAGACTTATTTAAAATAATAATAATTTCACAATATTATGAAAGAAATGTTCAGAGTATGCTATTCTTATAACCACCGTGTAGAACACTATAAAGTTGCTAAAAAAATCTATGTATTACAAATACTACACAATGGTTTTTTAGGCATTTTATTGAAAATCAGTTCTTTCTCAAAATCCTTTGAACGTTGGTTTCATTTTTCCTTGTTCCACCATAGTGCATGCTTACATTTTGCATTGAACTTCAGAAGTGTTCATGTAAAGAAAAAGGTTTGGAGACATAATTATCCCGAGAGACTGATTTCTTCTTGGATCACTTTTTTCCAAGTAGAACTTCTCTGGGTAATTTTTTTTAAGGTGTTTGTGTTACTCTCAGATTAAAATAACATTTTCTAACTTTGAGGAGGAACATAATGTGCCAGATAAATTGGAAGTAAAATGGTGTGTTAAACTTGTTCTAATTTTCAATTGTAGTGTTTAAAGAAGACATATTATAATTCGTGTGTGTGTGTGTGTGTGTGTGTGTGTGTATCTGGGAGGAGGGGAGAGACACACTGACTACCTAGGAAGTCTACCATTAAGTAAATATTTTGTAGCTGAAAACTGTTAAAAACCCATTTGTGTTTGAAATCAATGTTGATTAATCAATATGTGGTTTTTTGCTGCAGGTGGCTTGTGGTGGGTGCCACATGCTTGTTTTTGCCATTCCACGACTCGGTGGGACAGAAGAAATGGAGTTAGGAGAAATAAATGATTCTTACTTCCCTGCAGCACCTTCTCTGCCCCTCAGCGATCTGAGCTCAGGAAATGTACTGAACAGAACTCTGTCAGCACGTGTGCGGCGAAGAGAGAGGGTATAGAGTTGGGGCCAGTTCTATATCATGGCACTGCAAAGAGAATGGGAAAAAAACGCATTTTCTTTTTAAATCAAAGAAGGGTCTTTTAAGATAGATTTACTAAATAAAATGGTTAGAGGTGCAGGCTTACAAACTTAAAGCAAATTCAGAGTTAAGCTGTTAAACACACAAATGAGAAAATTCAAATAATCATGGATAACCTTGACTTAATAGAGAGTGGATACAAAGCAAAGATACAAAGCATCCTTTTAGAGCCCTATCTTCGCACTTCAGCTTGAATGCTGAATTATTTTCTCAATTCCATATGGATTGACTTACTTTGCTTTTTATCTTTTAGTTACACCTCATGAGCCGTGGAAGGTTATACGCTATAAACAATGAAATGTGGGAAACAGAAATAAGGACTTCAGTTCGAGATAGGGAATGTTCTTTCTCGTTTAAATTTAAAGGTTCTCATTCTGCTTTAAAATTATTATTTCAATGACACTTGTATTTAAAAAAAAAACAGAAAATGCCAAATAATTTTTAAAGGAGACGTTCCTTTTTTAAAGAGTTGCTTTAAGTTCCAAAACATTCCCTTTGAAGTAAAAAGGTTAAGTTTGGCTTTTTGTTATGAAAAAGTATATATGGAAAGACTGAGAAATAGCAGTATTTTGTAGTTATTGTTTGTTTAGGTCTCGTGACTAATTTTTTGTTTCCTAAGGAAAGCAGAGAGAATGCACATATACTTTTCCCCATCGTGTGAAAAACAGGCTTCTAATTTAACAATTTAGAGCAACTGAGATACAGAGATAACAAAACAAAACACTTTTGAGTCCTTGGGGATAATTTAAAAATGAATGTGGGACAGTGGGCAACTTTGAAGTCTCTTAAATATTTTTAGCAACTGGGGGGTAATTTCTGTCAATACTAAACATATAACATCATCTAACAGTTTATTTAACCTGTTTATTTTAAAGGAGAAATCACCCGATTCTTTTCAAATGACACGAACTCTACCTCCAATTGAGGGAACTTCTGTGCCACCAGTTTGCTTTTCCCCCAGGCCAGTTCCTTTCTATATGTCTGCAAGTAAGTGGCCAGGGAAAATGATACTTGAAAAGGAGGACCCCATGCTGCCAGTGGAACCAGGTAACAGCTGATAACTCTGCCTGCTCACAGGAAAAGTGTACTTTTTATTCCTGTTGGTGTCATGTTTATCTTAGGATGTTCTTGCCAATTAACTTGTTTTCTTCCTAGTTGGAGGCTGACATCTCTCGTTTGAGTTCCAGTCCGGGAATACTCTTACAAATACAAAGCCTCACCAGTGACCCTAAAAATCCCATGTAACAATAGCAGCATATTTGTATAGAGCAAATGTATAACATACGTGGTACCTTCTCTTATGTTACCTCCTTTAAACCCTGAAGCAGCTCCATGAAATAGGTGGGAGTTCTAAACTCTTCATTTGGATAGATGAGAGAAGCAAGGCTTGAAGAGACTGAGTGACTTGGCCAAGGTTACTCAACTTATAAATGAAGAGCCGGATTTGAATGTGAATTTTCTGGACCTATGTGAAGTCTTGCATTTAGGCAGTATACCAGAGTGGTCAAGAACATGGGGTATGGGGGCGCCTGGGTGGCTCAGTTGGTTAAGCGTCTAACTCTTGATTTCAGCTCAGGTCATGATCTCAGGGTTGTGGGATCAAGCCCTGCCCAGCGTGGAGCCCTCTTAAGATTCTCTCTCTCCCTCTCCCCCTTCCCCTCCCCGCCCTTGCATGCATGTTCTCTATCAAGAAAAAGAAAAGAAAAAAGAAAAAAAAAGAGCATAGGGTATGGAGTTAGACTGATCTGGGGTCAGATGCCAGCTCTGACATTTATTAACTGTGTGCCTTACTTTGGGGAAGTTACTTAATTTCTCTAACCCTCAGTTTTCCTATCTTTGAAATGAGTTTAATAATACTTCTTTAGAGTGACTGAGATTAAATCAGATAGGGTATATAAAATACTTAGCATTGAGCCTAGCACCTCTAGGAAGCTCTTTATAAGTTATAGTCATGGTTATTATTAACACTTCTACCTCACTGCTTTTTAGATACACATTATATTTTAAATTGTAATCCCAGCTCTTTGGTTATTATACACCCCTTTTTTTAAAAAAAAGATTTTTATTTATTTGACAGAGAGAAAGACAGCGATAGAGGGAACACAAGCAGGGGGGAGTGGGAGAGGGAGAAGCAGGCTTCCCGCGGAGCAGGCAACCCGATGCGGGGCTTGATCCCAGGACCCTGGGATCATGACTGGAGCCAAAGGCAGATGCTTAACGACTCAGCCACCCAGGCACCCCTATTATACACCTCTTGTAAATAATTTTGTTTATAGGCATTTGTGTATCTTGAGTGTGTATATGTTACCAAAGGGCATATGCTTGAATAGTAGGGGCAGGGCAAGAAGCCAGGATCAAGAGATCAGAGTAAACAGTAGGTTTGGAATTAAGATGATTTGGGCACATGGGATTAAGAACCACGGCACAGATAATTTTTAGTTATCTTTGGGATTAAGAACCTACGCAAAAGTTGAGGTAGTAAAAGCAAGAATTGTGGGCCATGGGAATAGAATATTATCTACAACTAGGATCTTGATCATTAGCAAGTTTCTTAAACTGTATTTTTTCCAAAGGTTTATTTTATTTGTTTTAGAGAGAGAGAGAGCATGCATGTGGGAGGAGGGGCAGAGGGAGAGGATCTCAAGCATGCTCCATGCTGAGCTCAGAGCCCAGTCTCAGGACCCTGAGATCATGACCTGAGCCAAAATCGAGAGTCGGACACTTAACTGACTGAGTTACCCAGGTGCCCCTGATAATGAGCCAGTTTCTCGCATCTCACACAGAACTTTTGTATGCTTCATTTTGAGATAAGCATTACTGACACCCTTCAGGCCTGTACATGGAAAAAGTGGAGTCTGACAACAGTGTATACAAGGAAAAGAGAAGTTTATGGTTTGGGGGAAGTTGTTTCCCACTTCAAGAGATTTGAATGTGAACATATACAGAGTTTTGTAGCTAGAGCCAAAGGAAAAGCTATTCCTTATCTTCTGTGACTGTTTGCTAAAACTGTCTTAAAAGTATTCTGAAAATTATATCTAACATATAACACTTTTTCTAAATTATTTGCAGACTTCAGTGTTTATCATGGAGGGAGAAAGGTCAGGGAAGACCTTGCTGAGAAGGTGACATTTAAGCTAAAACATAAAGGATAAGAAAGACAGCCACATGAAGAGAGAGGTTATATGCATTCTAGGCAAACAAAATCATATAGGCAAAGACTTGGAGGCAATTTATAAGAAAAGGAAAGAAGACTGTTGGAGCTAGAGAATGCGGGAAAAGGCTAGACAAGATGTTGGAGAAAAGAGTGAAAAAGTATTTGTGATTTTATAGGCTGTGAGAAGCCTATTTGATTTGAGTGCTTTTCTTAAGTGCAATAGAAAGTCATTAAAGGGTTTTAATCAGTGGAGTGATGTGCTCCAATCCAATTTACATTTTAAGATGTTCACTTTTGCCTCTGTGTGGACCGTAGGCAGGAAAGACCAAAGGTAGGAAGAATACTTAAGAGCCCTTTGCAAGAGGTTATGGTGTGTGGTCCAGGATATTTGCTGTGGAGCTGGAGAGAAGGGGGCAGACTGGGAGTGCATTTGAGACCTAGAACTAACTGAATTTACACATAGAGGTGAAGGAAAGGGAAGAATCAAGGATGATTCTTAGACAAGAGGATGGTTGACAAGCTTGAGGAAAAAAAAAATCGAGCTTCAGATACCTGCAAGACATCCAGGTATCTGAATGGAGCAGGCAGCTGAATATGCAAGCCTAAAGTTCGAAAGGGAGGTCTGAACTAGGGAGATACATTTGGAACCCAGCAACACAGAGTTGGTATTTACAATCCATGGGACTTGGTGAAATCACCTGTTAGATAACAGAGTAGCAAGACAAGAGAGCCAGGAGTCAGGCTGAAGAACATCTAACATTTAGAGGGTAATGGAGGAAGAGCCAGCAAAGAAATTTTCCTCAGCCCCCATCAGCTAGTAGGGTAAGAGAAGGGGAATCAGGAGAGAGTAGGGTCATGAATTCAAAGTACTGCTCAGAGGCCAAGGAGAAAGCTCAAAGAAGCATCCCATGGATTTGGCATCGTGGAGAGTATCCGTGATTTGACAAGAATAGCTTCAGGGGAAGATAAGAGCAGAAGCCAGAGGGCTAAGAGTTGAGGCATGAATGGGAAATGAGGAAGTGAAAAGGAGATAGGGTGTGTAGAGAATTCTTTTGCATATTTTGGTCAGGAAGAGGAGCAGAGAAAAGGGCTGGCAACTAGAGGAGATGCGGGGTCAATGGGAAATAGTAGAGCATTTTTGTATGCTAATGGACATGGAGAGATGGGGCTGGCCTACAGAGCAGTCTTTGCTAAAAGGAACGCTGCATCCTGCATTTCAACAGGAAAATGGAGGTAAATGTGTACATTTGTTGGGGGGAAAGATAAGGCAGATCAGGTCTGATGACTTTTTTTTCTCAGTCAAGTGTAAGGCAAGGCTGTGAGCTTCAATGATTTCTCTATTTTCCAAACCTCCATTCTCTGCCTTCTCCAGTCTATCCCATTAAGCACTTTCTACATCAGTCTTCCTCAAGCACAGCTTTAGTTCCCATCTGCTCCAGGGGCTTCTGAGAATCCCTAATATTTGTGAAAATAAGTGTAGGTTTCCCTATGGAACTCCCACCTGCTTTTGTAGCTTCATCTCTCAGTACTCTTTTTCTTATAACCTTAATGGAGGTCACAGGTTTGTAAAGTACGGCTCATGAGCCACATCTCGCCAGCCACTTGTTTTTGTAAATAAAGTTTTATTGGAATCCAGTCACGCCGTTCCTTTATGTATTACCTATGGCTGCTTTGACATGACAGCGGCAGAGTTTGAGTCGTTAGGATGGAGACTGTATATGGCCACAAAGCCTAAAATGTTTACTGGATGGCCTTTTACAGAGAAAGTTTCCCAACTCTTAATTTTGATCAAACTGAGCTCTTCACAGTCAGACGTAGTGGAGAAGGCTGTGAAGTCAAGACAGACCTGACACCGACACTTGGCACTTCATTTATTCATTTGTGAAGTGGGGATACGCTGCTTACCTCTCTTGTTGTCATGGAGGTAACTCGACACGTGTGAAAGCATGTGTTCCCAGCACATGGTCAGCCTTCAGTAGGAGCCATTCTGCTGCTTCTGTTAGCACTGGGCCTCACTTTCTTCTCCGTCCACCTCCACCGCTGCATCTCAGAATTCTACTCACTCTTCCCCGCACCTCTCTAGTGAAACATTTCCTGATTCCCGACATTTGGGTGTGATTTCTCATGCCAATATATCCTATATTTTATATTCCCTTTAGATGATAAGTTCACTAAGAATGAGCCGTTAATTAAGTTGATTATCTTGCACGTAGCACTTCACATGAAATAAACACAAACTAATTATTTGCTCCTTTGAATTGAATGAATTTATAAGGCCGAGATCAGTGGGGACTAGCATTTTTAGCAAAGACTTCGTTCAGGAGCTCCTCTCAAATAAATATGTGGGTGCTAAATGGGGGTGTAGTAATTGAGAAAAATGTAACGTCAAGTAGAGCTCGTAAGTTTTAGTTACCTGCTCGATGACATCATAACCTGGCAGTTTTCCATGAAAGTTTCTAGGTGCTTGTACTAGTTATCTGATTTTGCACATAACAAGTGGCCTTAAAACTCATCTCACAGAGTTTGTGAGGGTCAAGAATCCAGGAGCAGCCTAGCTGAGGGGTTCTGGCTCAGAGTGTTTCATGCAGTTGCAATCATGCTTCAGATGGGGCTGTAGTCACCTGAAGGCTCCACTGGGGCTGAAGGATGCTCTTCCATGCTCACTCGCGTGGCCATTGGCAGGTTTTACTTCCTCAGTGCGTGGACTTCTCCCTAGGAATGGTCCTAGCATGGCTTCCCCCGGAGAAAGTGATGCAAGAAAGACAAGAGTGGGGGGACCGAGATAGAAGCTGCAATAACATCACAATTATGGCTGCTTTGTTTTGTTGGCCATATGGAACAACCTGGTAAAATGTGGAAGGGAACGACACAAGGGGACCCATATCAGGAGGATGTGGGTCACTGGGACCCTTTTTGGGGACTCATTGTTACAGTGCTTGATACCTAGGTAGTAGTTCTCCCAAAGGTATAGTGTTTGCTTGTTCATATGAAGGAAGCAGTTGCTATCTCATCAGCATGGAAGTCTTTGAACTTTCAGAAAGAGACTTTAAAACCTCTTATCACTATGAATGAATTCTGTTCAATTCCCTTAACATGAGGTTAAAGGACTTTAGTAAAATTATGCCTGCACTTTATATTACAGAATAATTTATTGTCCAGTTGTCTTTCAATTTTCCATTGAAAGCTGGCTTTCTCTTTTCCCTTTTAATCAGATTATTTTCAGGATAAAATGGCCAAAGGGAAAGAGGAAGACAATTCTTCAGCAGCAGATTCAGAAAGCCTTGGAGAAACTACTGATGTCTTAAATATGGTAATGGTTTTCTTATTTATCTATATAGATATGTTTGGATTTCAGTTCATCATGTATTTGTATATGTGTACATTCTGTGCTGTTCCTTGCATTAAAAAAGGTTTTGGTTTCATTTTGTTTGTTATTTTTATATGTTATATGTTTATTATTTTATTGAAGTATAGATTATATACAATACAATTAATTTTGATCCTCGTATCATTAGTATGCAGTTGAGAGTAGATTATATTACTTTCTGAACTGTTTTGTTCACTTTATATATAAGAATGTATAAATATATAATCTTATATATAGTCTTTATTCTTTTTAGAACATATACTTTTTATTTATTGCAGACACATATGATGAGCCTGAATTCCAATGAGAAGTCATTAAAATTATCACCAATTCAAAAACAAAAGGTATAATATAGAGAGTTATTTTCATTATGGTGGGTAAGAACAGTTTATATTTTTGCTTGAAAGTTTTCTGGAAAGAATACATGAAAGATAAGTCTTCATTTACTTTAGATTTTAAAAGAGGATTACATTGTAGGTAGCCTCAACTTGGGTTTGTTCTGTTGGTATATATTTCGGATATATGACAGGATTTCATTGCTGAAATTTGCTTTTTGGTGTCACTAACAAGTCATAGTAGCCACATTTTCTTATCATCAAAGCAAAGGATTATTATGGCAGTTCATAAGTATTAGAAGAGGCTACTGTTGATCAGAATGGTTCTCGGACTTGGGTTGAGCATGACTTTGGTTGAGTTACCGTGTTGTTCTCAAATATGATATTAACATCTTTTCTAGCTCTAAAATTTGGTGGTTTTAGTGAAAATATTTGACAATTGCTTTTCCAGTGTGTGGAATGGGCTTTAATCTATCACAGAATTGATAGCCTAAGAACAAAATTAAACATTTGGAAATTAATCAGAAACCATGCATGGGTGATAAAGAGAGACTTTTAATGAATGACCAGTGAATAGGAAGAGGAAGGAATAGTTGGTGGTTTTCACAACCCTGGAGAGATAAAGGCCTGCCCTGAAATCCTTTGCTTCTCCTGACTTTACGGACCAGACTTTACGGGGTGAAAGGAAGGTGGGGTTTGGGGATTAGAAAAGTAAGTTGAGAAATATGAATTGAAGGAAGAAGGCTTCTAGACAATATTTAATTTCTATTTCCAGTGCCTTTGCCACGTTATTAAGCTAAAAATCCTTAAAGTCAAAGTCACCGAAATGCAAGAGAATCTTGCTGAATTATAAAAATTTAGTGCCAGTCTTTGTTAGTCTTACCTCTGTTTTACTGAGAGGCATGGTGAGTAACAGCATTCCTTTTGAATATGGGAGAACTGTTGTCCTAGCCCAGTGTGGAAGCTCAGCAAAGGTTGACTGACTTTATCGACTGACTACACTTCCAAGCAGACATCTTTCCTGTGTCTCTCTTTCCTCTTCTCTTAGACCCGGGGCTCTGCCTCTTCTGAGCTATTTGATTGTGCTAGGGAAATAAAGACACATACATTTAAAAATCATTTCTGGCAACTGGGCCTCTCTGCCTCTCTTTAGGGCTCTTGAAAGAATTGTGACTTTTTAAAGAATAGGACCTAGAACAAACAGAAGGAAAGCACTTCCTTTTATTTATT
Source organism: Phoca vitulina (assembly GCF_004348235.1). NCBI lineage: Eukaryota > Metazoa > Chordata > Mammalia > Carnivora > Phocidae > Phoca > Phoca vitulina. The sequence goes on along the minus strand of NW_022589738.1, from coordinate 11,621,722 downwards.
TATTTATTTTTTTTGTATTTATTCTCTTCTATTCAGCACTTCCTTTTAAACTGATATATATTTTATACTTCACATAGTCCTTTTAAGTAGAGGCCCAACCAGACTTATTTTAGTGAATGAAAAAAAGATTTATTATAATATTTCCATATATTGATGTTTAAGTTGTGCTGTTTTAATTTTTGTTTTTTTTGGCAAAAAAATGACCTCTTCCTAAGCCTAGCAGTCACGACAATTTGTAACACTTGATTTAGTGAGGTTTTACTCTCCAGAGATGCAAATTCATCAAGTATTTCAGTTCATTAACTTACAGAATTTAGGTCAACAATTTGATTTTTGTCTTATTTTGTCCAGCAAGAAATGAATTTCATATTCTTAATGTATCATTCAAATTGCAGTGTTTAATTTCATAGTTTTTACAAAAATCTTAACATTTTACCCTAGATATTTTTCCACATAGTGGTTAGTTTCATGTATGCAAGTTATGATAATTAAAGAATATAATAGATAAAAGGAAGAGGGTCAAAAATTTGAAAACTCAAAGATTTGTTTTGAAAAGAAACATACTATTTAGTATGCTGATAAAAAGATTTCATTTGTGGTTTTCATTTCAGATTTTTCTTGTAGAAGTAAGCTATTCATTTATCCAATATTTAACATTTTCATATTTTCTTTAATTCTGTGAATTTCATGGAATTAAAAGACCAATCAAAATTTGACAATTAAAATAACAGGGAAGGTAGGAAAAAAAGGAAACTGAACCCGACTGCATGCAAGAGAAGTGTGTACATTTTTTTTTTTTTACCAGTATTTTGCACAGTCTGGAAAGGTATTCTATTTAAGACTTGATTCAGATTAAGAAAAGGGGTAGAGAAGACATACCGATGGTCCTGTGTGAGTAGTGGCATCCTGGGAGCAGGCAGGGAGCATGCAGACATGTGTGCCACAGCAGAATCCAAGGTGCCGCAGACTCAGAGAGTGGCAGAAGTTATCTCCAGCGAAAGCCAAATCTGAGCAAAACGTCTGGTAAAACTGGACATTTTTATTCTGCTAGCGAAACTTAGAGTAATGCAAAATCTTGGCAGTGTTTTGTAGTAGATAAGTTACCTTTGTCAACTAATAGTAGTTTGACGATTACTTCAAAAATTTACAGAAACAAGAAACAATTGAGAAACTGAAGCAGCGTACAGCTCACTCTGGACATGATGATAGTAAAGGATTTGCAAGTGACGAGATGTCTAAAACAGTGAAAGAGGGGAAAGCCTATAAACAACTTTTGGCCAAAGGAATGTACATGATGCAAGCAGCTATGACTATGGAAGCATTTTCAGATGAGGACGTAGGTAATGACTCGGGCCAGCCTGGGTCTCGGGCTGACACCCGTGCAGAGGGTGTGCCAAGAGAGCTATTTAGACGTGAAAGTAAGCACTGTATTTATCCACCTGACAGTAAGGCAATAGCAAAGGCAAGTGATGGAGGCCAAAGACAGAAGGATCCAGACGCAAAAGAACCAGTCTCTGAGAAGGAAACTGAGCTGGCGGAAATGGCAGATCTGAAGGCTAGGAGACAAAGCGAAGAGAATTTAAGAAATATTAATATGTTCTTTGACTTACCAAATAGAGACATGAATATTGAGGATGAAGACAGTAACGATTTTGTTAAGGACAGTAAGAGGAACAAGCGAGATGTGATTTTTGACAGCGAAAGAGAATCTGTAGAGGAGACAGACAGTTACTTGGAAGGCAAAAGCGCAAGTCAGCAAGGTACCACTGACAGCTTCGAGCAGCCCGAGTCAGTAGAATTTAGTAGTGGAGAGAATGAGGATGACGAAGTGGAAACTGAGCAAAACTTGTGGTATAGCAGAAAATTTCTTGAACAAATACATGAGGAAGAGGCTGAACACAAAATGTCCAGATTCATGACAAGATATGATTTTAAGTGTGACCACTTGTCAGAGATCCCCGAAGAGCAGGAAGGAGCAGAGAATTCAGAAGGAAGTGGAATAGAGGAGCAAGAGGTAGAGGCAAGTGAGGAAAACGTGAAGGTGCCTGCAAGAAAACAGGAGGAGGAAATAGACATCCTGTCAGACATCCTGACAGACAGAGCAGAGGTGAGTGAAGGCAAGGGAAAGGCAGGAGGTGGAGGTGAGGGAATCCAGTGGGAGGGAAATTCAGGAGTGGAACAGAGGCAAAGTGAGGAGGAAGAAGAGGAGGAAGACAAGGGAGGAGGAGAAATAGAGGACCTGGGTAAGGGAGAGAAAGACCTAGAAGAGGAGGAGGGCCAGGAGCAAAGGGAGGGGGAACGAGGCCATCAGGAAGAAAGAAACAAAGGGATGGAGGAAGGAGAAGGGGAGGAGAAAAGAGATGAGAAGGAAGGGGAGGGGGGG